>NC_092106.1:6612956-6910456 GCF_045679555.1 Salvelinus alpinus | reverse complement strand
GCACTCCCCCCAAACGGACCGCGCCAAACGCTCTCTACAGTACCGCAAACAGCAAGCTGTATGTCAACCCTGTCATCTGTGGAGGGTTATTGAAAACAACAAAAGATTATTCAGATATAAAACATACTGTGATGAGGCTCTTACAGTAGCCCTGCCAAAACAGCATGACTTTGGTTTACAGGACCTAAAAGTATTAGGGTGTGTGCATGCGTACGTGTGCATCCAAGCACCTGTGTGTGGGACATGTGCGTGCATGTGCTTACATCTGTGTGTGTGTATCTCTGTGTGATCCCCTCATGCTGTGGCTGCCCTGCTCTCTGCTCTGCGGCTGGCTCTCGTGTAGACAGCACAGGGCTGGAAGGGAGGGCGTTCGCCGTTCAGAGCCTCTCCGTCGGGTTGGTCGGTCGGTGAGTCAGTTCGTTTGGCCGCTCCGCTGTCTGTTTTCAGCGGGGGACGTTTAATTAGAGCCTCCAGCTGTCAGAGGTTTGTTAGAGCGCTCCGACCCTCCCCACGGAGCTCTGACTGGGGGAGTCGGGCAAATGAACACATTTAAGGCAAACAGCACGCAGACAATTGCCTGCTGGAATGCCACTGGCTCCCCAGGCTGCAGGGAAATGGCTGTTGTATGCCTCACATTTCTCCCCTAGAGCCCCACAGATGACCTGGCCAAGGCTGGGGGGAGCTGGGTCTAAATACCAGCTAAGACCCCCACCCACCTAACTGTACACCTCAGGGACACAGTCAGCCCTGGTAATGTCAGTTGGAATAGGATAGAACAAAATAGAATGGAAGTGAATGGAATGGAATAGAATGTTTGGAGCGCTCGTTAAAAAATACAAAATAAATGAGTTAGCCGGGTAACATTGGCCGGGTAACATTGGCCTGTGCAGCGATACAGTTAGGCCGTCTGCTTTGACACTGGGAAAGACAACACCCGCACACCTCTCCTTATTTTACCGTTTCCCGTTATCTTCCCGTTTCCCGTTTTCTTTCTACTCCTCTTACCACGATGAAATAGTGTCTGTTTTAAAAGGTTTACTATACGGTATGACTGGTCCCTCAACCACCTGACAGGACAGCTGGTTCCCCATCTCACAGAAGGAGAGAGAGAGCGAGGGACCGTGGAGGTGTGAAAACGTCCAAACCATACAGAGGCAAAAACTCATCCATATCAATTATGTAGACTAGCGCAATATTTTACTTGTAGAAGGTGAAATGTTTTCTTTCAGTGGGGGATATTATCACATAGGTGAACAGACCTTGATGAGTGGCTGGAGTGTCCATAAAGAGGTAGCTCAGTATTCTGGTCTTCCATGGGTAGATGTTTCTCTATTTACTTTTTACTCAACTACCGATCAATCCACAGCTACACTGGATCGTTGGACATTATGATTTCTCTCCCTCTCTCGCCTCTCTCTCTGTCTATACTTTTCTCTCGCTCTCTCTCTCTAAGGTTCGGTATTCCGGTCCTCAGCCGGCAAGCCACCTCCACATCGAAGCGCAGGCTGCGTCTGACCTTGACTCATTCCTGGCCCAAGGTTCTCTCCAACTCTCAAGGGCTTAAGCACTTCCCTCCGCCCACTGCACCCCTCCCTGTCCTCCCCAACCCCCAACCGGGTCATTAATTATCTAATGGAATCAATACGCTGTTAGATTAGACCAGAGTGACCCTGCCCACCCCCAGGTATCGTCACGGCAATGAGGGAAGGAGGGATGGAATGGAACGAAGGGAGCGGCCACGAGAGAACAAGAGCAGTTTGGGTTAACCGTTCATTCCTAAAACAGACTCTACCTATAGCTGAGTGACCCCAGAACCAAGAGGTCTACTGTAGAACCTTCCAGAGAAAGGATGAATGGAGAGGAGAGGGTTGGATGGAGAGAGATGGAGAGATAAAGAGAAAGAAGGATCGGTGGAGAGAACGAGAGAAGGGAGATAGAGAGAGGGGTGGATAGAGAGAGCAAAACGAGGAGGGAAGTTTGCTCGTGTTTACCTCCACTAATCGATAGCTCTCTCCCTCCTCTTATTTCATAGGGCCTCAGTAGGCTTTCTTTGATGTCCTAGTCCTCACGGACACGCTGCAACAGAAAATCCATGCTTTTCAATGATGATGATCCACCGTGGGGCTGGAGCTCTGAGATAGCATGGTAATACTGTATGTGAACACTGTCGATACACCACAGACCAACTTTAACAGTCCTACATGAAAGTAGTAGCCCTGACAGCCGGTAGATTAATATCAGAGAGGGGAATAAGCAGGGAAATAAGATTTCTTATGAATACAATTACATTAGAGTTATATAGATATACAGAAGTATTGGTAAAGGCTTTATAAACGTAACGATATAAAGTTGAAGCAAAACTTATGAGTCAGAACTGCGACAAATTCACCAAAGATCTCCTAAACCGTCCGAAAGGAAAAGAGAAAGGACTTAAAGATAGAGAGAGAGATGCATAATGTTGCTGTACCTGATTTGTATTTATTTATCTGGGAACAGTTAAGAAGAAAGACACTAAATCCACTTCCCTCGGGCAGGGAGACCATCACCACTGACCTCTAAATAACCACATGCCATAGCCCAGCACACAGTGTAATGCGCGGGTTGACTCATAACCCCGCAGGGCGGGTTTAGGGTCATGAAATATTGTGTGGGTGAAGGGCGGGTGGGTGGCGAGCAGGTTGAATGAAGAGAAAAAGGCATAAAAAATCCATAAATGTATAATTCTTGTGCAATTCATGTCTATAGGCTACATTGAAGTTTTCCATTCATAATTTATATCTGGCATTAGTGCATAAGCCTAAGCTTTACGGCCTAACTGTATGCGTGCGCCAGATACACACCAATCACCAAATGCTTTTGGGAACTTGGGGAGAAAAAGTTACACGGGAACTGTTCAGAGCATTTTCTATATTGGCGGGTTGGAGGTCGGGTTGGGGTCGGGTGCGGGCCTCAGATTTTCCCTTTATTACATATAGTCGGACGGTTGCAGATGGGTTATTCGCACATGCGGGTGGGTGCGGGTGAATAAACAGCTGAACTGTGCATCACTAGCACACAGGGTCACACACAAGTGCTGACACATTAACATAGAAATACATTTAAATAGAAATACATGTATACAAATGTCAGAGAGTTCAGTCCAGTATCAGTGGCTTACAAGGGTTGCATAAGTTGTGTAGGTGAGTGCAGAATGGATTTCAGTGCACCTGCCCTGTACCTGGTTTAACACATGCATGTCTATTCACGTTGTCTGTTCTTCCTTGGCAGGTGTACTGGTCTGTATTTCTGTGGGGGCAGTATGTAAGAGTGAGCAAGAATATTTACGTAATTTTTCAGTGTGTGTATATACTGTATCCTTGTCCTTTTATGTACAGTACAATATTTTAAAGAGAGTGTGTTTGAATATCCTCAGTGTACATTTATACTGAACAAAAATGTAAATACAACATGTAAAGTGTTGGTCCCGTGTTACATGAGCTGAAAAAGCTGATTTCTCTCAAAGTTTGTGGACAAATTTGTTTACACCCCTGTTAGTGAGCATTATCCTTTGCCAAGATAATCCATGACAGAGGTGGCATATCAAGAAGCTGATTAAACAACATGATCATTACACAGGTGCACCTTGTGCTGGGGACAATAAAAGGCCACTCTAAAAGGTGCAGTTTTGTTACACAAAACAATGCCACAGATGTCTCAAGTTTTGAGGGAGTGTGCAATTGACATGCTGACTACAGGAATGTCCACCAGATTTGTGCCAGAGAATTTAATGTTAATTTCTCTACCATAAGCCGCCTTCAACATCTTTTTAGAGAATTTGGCAGTATGTCCAACCGGCCTCACAACCGCAGAGCACGTGTAACCACATCAGCCCAGTACCTCCACAACTGCGGAATTGTCTGAAACCAGCCACCTAGACAGATGATGAAACTTAAAGTATTAAAGTATTTCTGTTTGTACTAAAGACCTTTTGTGGGGAAAAGCTCATTCTGATTGGCTGGTCCTGGCTCACCAGTGGGTGGGCCTATGCCCTCCCAGGGCCACCGATGGCTGCGTTCCTGCCCAGTCATGGGAAATCCATAGATTAGGCCCTAATTAATTTGTTTCAATTGACTGATTTCCTGATATGATCTGTAACTCAGTAAAATAGTTGAAATTGTTGCATGTAGCGTTTATATATTTTTTCAGTATACAGGTAAATACTATTCGTATTGAGTGATTCCTCACAAAACCCAGAAAAAAAAATACCATGATTTGGGGGATTTTTACTTAGTGTAATCCATAGAATGGTCCTTTGGAGGATGGATTGTTGACGTGTATTAGAAATGTGTATTTAAAAGCATAATTGAGAAATAATTTATCATAGTTTATGACATGTTGGCCTTACCCAGGCCTCCTTTAAGACTCCATAGTGTTTCATTTGTAGGTGCTGCAAATATGAGTAGTATTTTCATTATTATTATTATTTTTTTTAAATACAATCATTTATGAATATTGAAAAATATAAACATGAATATTTCAATATATTGTTGAACATAATATACTCTATGGGCATATCAAAGTTCCAGAATGGGATCTCTGCTAGTTTTAAAGTTATGGCCCATTTTATAGAGAGAAATTGGCATAGTAGGCAATGTAACCAATCACAGCACTCCTTTTACTTGCATCATTGAACATCCTGCAAATCACCAGCAGAGGGCAGCCATTTTGAATACATTTTCACATTCACTCTGTTGGTAATGCTTACATAGGGTATGTTCGTAAATTCACTCTGGGGTGCCAGAATGCGTTCAGGGTGCGCTCTGGGCATTTGTAATTTCAGAGCTTTGTCAGATTGCCTGTTTGTAAATTGGACGCTCTGGCCGGGGAGTAAGTTTGATCAGAGCGTTCCCGACCTCCCAACGCCAGTCAAGCACCCAAGCTAACTGGCTAAAGTTGGCTAGCTTACTAGCTACTTCCAGACAAAAATGAGAGAACACCTCACTCTGACCATTTTACTCGCCATAGCAGAGCTGGTTAGGCTGTTTTCATGTTGCCTAGAGCATTGGTGACTGACTGTGCTCCTGGCAAAAAAAAAGATACAAATGTGCCTTCGTTTACTGACACCGGCCATATTAAAACGAGTGTTGCGCGTTTGTAAATTCATCAGTTATTCTGCGCTCTGGCACACTCAGACGAGAGTGCTCTGAAATCGGAGTAGATAGCCAGAGTGATTTTACGAACGCACCCAAATTGGATCAGAACTCAAAGTAGCAGAGATCCCACTTTGGAACTTTGATATGTTCGTAGAGTATATTATGTTGAACAAATATATAAAAACATTTGCCAATTTTTTTTTAATGCTATGTTTATATCTTTAAATATTCATAAACGAATGTAAAAAAAAGTATTTGAAATCAAAATACTACTCATATAACAGAGCAAGCAGTCAAGCTTCATATTACACCAATGTTGCTTTGTAGCCTCTACAGATGAAACATTATGGAGTCTTACAGGAGGCCTGGGTAAGGCCAAAATGTCATAAATATGTCAACTTTGATACATTATTTCTCAATTATGCTTTTAGGTACAAATGTCAAATATATGTCAACAATCCTTCCTCCAAAGAACTATTCTATGGATTACATTTAGTGAAAATCCCCCAAATCATGGTCTTTTTTTGTCTGGGTTTCGTGAGGAATCACTCTATTAGTATATAAATACCAGAACCAAATGCTTGTAAATATAGCTACATTTTCATCCAAATGGTGACAGATTTTCATGCAAATAATTCAAAAATCTGCACAAAAACAATAGGCGCATTTTCCCACCAGAGATGTGTTTCCATCAAATTGACTTGTTGCGGATAAAAGGCTGTGCGTGATGACGAAGTGCACATAAAAATAACTTTTGCGGTTAAATTCCCATGTACTGAAGAAAAGAAAAAAAAAGTGAAATGTGTTTCCATCACATTTTCAACTCTACTGATGGTTTTGTCACAAACAAAATTGTTATATAGCGCAGATGTGTCCACTCTGTTCTTGGCATGTGTGCAGGTATAGTTTACTACATGATGAGGTTATTATGGACAAAATGGCAGCCAATCACAGATCATCATGTCACCAGAAGAATACCCTGGATATTTATTGGAAAGGAGCGTCAAGCTCATCACCGTGCACTTTCACCACCCTGTGAAGTTCATCGTCACTTATTTCATCTGTAGCCTAATAAACTGAAGCGTTCCCCAGTCCAAGCGGGAACCTGGGAGAACCACACAACATATCGCTGCGTGACTCCAAGTTTACTTCGATGACTCCAAGTTTACTATGAAGATACTTACATCAATATTAGCACATAAAGGCGTTTCCACCGCCATTTCACGGATAATTAATTTGACCGATTCCACCTTGTCTAGCGCATTTCATTTTGTCGACATTTGAATTTATTTGTGTGTATGACGACACGTGTCTGTACAATCTCAGAAAAAAAAGGTGCTATCTAGAACCTAAAAGGGTTCTTCGCTGTCCCCATATGAGAACCCTTTGAAGAAACCTTTTTGGTTCCAGGTAGAATCTGTTTGGTTCTAGGTAGAACCATTTTGGGTTTCATTTAGAACCCTTTCCACCGAGGGTTCTCCATGGAACCCAAAAGGGTTCTACCTTTAACCAAAAAAGGTTCTAGCTGTAACCAAAAATGTCTCTCCTATGGGGACAGCCAAATAACTCTTTTGAAATAAAGGAAACACCAACATAAAGTGTCTTAATAGGGCGTTGGACCACCACGAACCAGAACAGCTTCAATGCACCTTGGCATCGATTCTACAAGTGTCTGGAACTCTATTGGAGGGATGCGACACCAATCTTCCACAAGAAATTCCCATAATTTGGTGTTTTGTTGATGGTGGTAGAAAACGCAGTCTCAAGCACCGTTCCAGAATCTCCTATAAGTGTTCAATAAGATTGAGATCAGGTGACTGAGACGGCCATGGTATATGGTTTACAACGTTTTCACGCTCATTAAACCGACCACTCGTGCCCTGTGGATGGGGGGCCTTGTCATCCTATGGGGACATAGCCATGGTAGCCAAAATAATGACCTGCCCAGCATTTTTATACATGTCCCTAAGCATGATAGGATGTTAATTGCTTAACTAACTCAGGAACCACACCTGTGTGGAAGCACCTGCTTTCAATGAGCTTTGTATCCCCCATTTACTCCAGTGTTTCTATGATTTTGGCAATTACCTGTATGTATGCATGTTTGCATCCGTGTGTGTGTTTATATACGTGTGTGTGTGTATCTATGTGTGCGTGTGTATGTGTGTGCATGCGTCCGTCCGGTGTGTGTATGTATGTGTGTGTGTGTGTGTAACTCTTCGCGCCGCTGGCTCCCTGCAGGGCAGTGTGTGAATGACAGCAGGGGTTATGTAAGGAGCCACAGCGGGACAGAGTGGACAGCCTGACCGGAGATCAGGTCAGCAGAGTGTGACACTAAACACATCTCACTGACACTGAGCTGACACCCTCTGTCACTGACGCAGCCAATATCTGTCCCACTCGCACACTTCTCTCGCTCGTTGTGTGTGTGTGTGTGTGTGTGTGTGTGTGTGTGTGTGTGTGTGTGTGTATGTGTGTGTCAACAGTCAGACACCTCTGTGTGTGAGTGTGTCTGTCTGTCCTCTTTGATGGTGAATCAACAGTCAAACAAACGAGAACGTCTATCCATCGGTCTACATATTTACCTTTTCTTGGCCCTGAAGAAAGTCTTCAGAAAAGGACATTTCAATGACTATCTGACGGTCTTCAAACACGTCTTTCCCCATCCACAACTACCGACGCCATCCCAATGTCAACCTGTCAGACCGAGAATTGTTCCAGACATCTCCTCTATGTGACTGTTGCCTCTCAGACCCCCGTTCGCTGCAATAAGGTTAGTCCATTGACATGTTATTCAACAGAGCAAAATATATCACGGCCCGGTTGCCCAGGACGATCCCTTCACCCAAGCGTCTCTCCATATCGTGGGAAAATGTTAAAGTCATTTTGCGAGCTCGACTGCGTATTCTCGCTAGTACGGAAAAGGACACGGTCCAGAATGTCAAATCCCCAAAACAGACAGAGATAGAAACAAATTAAAAAAGACAAGTTCTGGTTTGAACACGGTCCGCGGTCAACAAGGACGAACGTGAGCTATTACTGATTGACGGACACAATGCCCATCTTCTCCTTTCAGAGCCTATAGGAGCGAGTGACTTTAGAAATAGCCAGCGTCTGTGAGACCAATCACGTCTGGAGCGGTTTTCAAATCGTTTTGGTGATACACACAACCACCACAGCCTGAAACCATCTTCTGGAATCAACACTTTCAGTGTGGTCTATGAAGTGGCTGTGTATTATTGGGTGGAGGGATTTCTCCTTACAGCTGCAGTGACTGAGCAGGTGGAGCCCTACAGATGGTGGTGGTGGTAGGATCATGTGCTGTTATACCTCACAACACACTCACACAGCCCAGAAACATTCAATTACCGTCAACAAACAACACACTCCGTGAAGGCGGACCAGGACACACCTGGGTAAAAACACTGGTCCCTGTGTTTGTTTGCGCACACGCACACATGATTGCACACACACACACATTTGTTTGTTAATGTCTTTCCTAAGTCACTCTTCTGTCCTCCCTTTTATATAGTTGTGCTGTGCCTCTATAAACACACAGCTAACAGAGCCTTAGATGAACAACATAGTCAAGCATAATATACCTGATCCCTGTTCTTTTGATTGGTGTCATTATATAATAACATTGGTGATATTTACAATTTTATCACTAGGCACCAGATTACACAGGCATTTTGTAACAGTCATTTACCCAATTATGGCCACCTGCTGTTAGTGCCCTAAAGCACTACAATCATCCGTCCAGCCAACTGGCCTTTTCTCTCGTTCCTTTACAGCAGCTCACTAATACTATTCTGAACGAGCTACAGAGGACAGGAAATTACAATATTTATATATTAAAAACAACAATGGCTTTAATGATAATAATAGATGTTGACCTTTCAGTGCGCTGGCAGAAATAAACAACTTAGGAAGCAAGTCCTTTTCCTATGTCTGTTATGGAAACAACTTTTATCCAGTTTACTTTAGAGAGTTACGGTAAATACACAGACAATACATCCAGTCCTGAGCAGACAAAAAAACAAAAACAGATATTTACACACATATTTATATCCAATGTGTTTTCCTTCTCCGGGACCAAAAATATCACATATCCATCCAATTCTAAATTTAAAATACACTATTTCACATTTCTTGTAACTAAATTGTTTTCCTGTCCGAGGTAAATTGAACTAATGATACACACTGATATTTCCCCAGACGCTATTAATCTAGTTCAAAGGTGAATATTTACCAGTAAATGACGTGTTGTTACGGCTCAGACACTTTTTTTAAGAGCAGAGGACTATCATGTGCCAGCACGTATGACATCTTCCAAACTTTGCTTAGAAATGAGGAGAGTAGATGACATACAAAAAGTGAGACTTCCCCTAAAACGCTCTGAAACAAGTAACGGTCATTATTCAATAAACGTGACATCTAAAATACACTCTCAAACTGACATAACCATCTAAGTACATAACACTCACATGACTGTTGGAATGTCATCCAGTTTCTACAACATCAAATCAACTTCATCAAACAGTGGAAGTGTGTGTGTGTGTGTGTGTGTGTGTATGCGTGTGTACACTGACCAGAACTTGTTCCAGGATGGCCTCACCTGATGGGCATTTCCAGCGTTGACTCCCCTACTCTGAGTGGACGTACTTTTTCCTCTTCGTCCTCTATCCTTCAGACTCCTGTGCCCCCCAAAACGGCCCGGCTGGGGTCCCCTGCTCCCAAACGCACTGGGGGTGGGCTTGCTGGGCTGAGAGGCTGGACCGACTGGAGGCAATCCCCTCACGCTCACAAAAGACCTGGACACGCAGGAAGGCGGACCCACCGCGGAATCCGTTGCAAGTGTGTGTGTGTGTGTGTGTGAGTACGCAAGTGGTGCTAGCTGGTGGAGAAGAGAGGCTATGCTGGCTCAGGATCACTTCACTAACACTCTGCTCCCTCCGCCACTTCTTAGAGATGGACTAGGATTAGGAGACAGCCAGCGTGAGATTCTCTCTCCCTCGCTCTCTCGCCGGCATGCTCCCTCTCGCTCTCACTCCTCCTCTCTCTCTCTCTCTCTCGCTCTCACTCCTTCTCTCCCTCTCTCTCTTCGCTGAGCTTCTTTCTTTTCATTTCCTCTTGGGAAAGCTGCGCACACCGGTTGTCTCTCTCTTCACCCTCTCTCGCTCTCTCTTCCCCTCAGTCGCTAGTAAATATAAAAGGCATGGTTGTACAGCTCTTGCTTCGGTCTCTCTCTCCCTCGCTTTTCCTCTCTCTCTCTCTCTCACTCACTGTCTCTTGCTTTCGTTTACCCCCTCCTCCCGCAGCCCCTCACTTTCTTTCTCTGTCAAAGCTGCCTTTCAAATGCTGATTAGCAGGGAGAGTAAAAGACAAGCAAAAGAGAGGGAGAGAGAGGGAGAGAGAGAGAAAGAGGGAGGGAGAGAAGGAAGGAAGGAAGGGAGAGAGAGAGGGAGGGTATGTGTAACTGAAGCAAGTGGGAGATTCCATCACATACAAACACATTGTAAACTGTTTCCCTGGTCTTATACAAAGTCTATCCAACAAATACGTCCACATTACGCACCCAAGTGAGCATCTGCAAAACAATCACACAGAGGGTGCAAGTGAACAAGCATTTACACACACACACACATGCACGCGCAAGCGCACCAACAGATTTACGCACAAACACACACGCACAAACACACACATATGCGCACACACACACAAGCATGTGCATACATGAGCAAATAATCACATTCAGAGACTCACTCAAGTACTCTCCCGCCAACCTCCCTCCCTTCCTCCACCCTCGGTCCCCCCTTCCCCCTCTCCTCTGTTCGTTCCCCTTGCCCTCAAACACTACTCAGAATATTGATACATCCCCCCTCCTTTTTTCTCTCTCCATCTCTCTCCCTCCATCACTCACTTTCTCCACTGAATACTGATAGGCTGTCTACTCCGTGGTCTGGGTCTCAAATCTCCCCCTCTCTCTCTCTTCCCCGCTCTCTCTCTCTCTTCCCCGCTCTCTCCCTCCCTCTCTCTCTCCCTCTCTCTCTCTTCCCCGCTCCCTCTCTCCCTCACTGCACTCACCAAAAAAAGAAAACAGCTACATAAAGGGGAAATAGCTGAAGTTAATGCATTGAGGTGGACATAAAATCAGATAAGTACCATTTTAGATTATGTCAAGCTAAAAATGGGCTTAACATTGTGCGACGGAAAGGGACAGAAGGGAGAAGAAAAGTGCTACTTTGGTACCCGGGCGGGCGACGGAAACGAGCTGACTCGTAGCAACAAAAAGAGAGGCGTGTGAAAAGTTCAGGCAAATGAAGACGCATTCAGTGTTTTGGTCTCCCTGGCTCATTGATGTGAAGGCAGCCACGACCGTGAATGAAAGAGCGAGAGAGAGGGGCCAGTAAAGTCCTCAAACACCCCCAGTGGACCCCCACCTCTCAGCAGTTTAAACAGCCGACAGCCCAGCCACTAGAACAAAAACAACACTGAGAACGGGAGTAAAAAGTTCCCCCACTCAAAAGAAGAAGCCCAAAGCGAGAGAAGGGCCTTTTGGGGGTTGTGTTTGTGTGTGTCTACTCCTCTCTTCTGTCTGTTTTTAGAAGAGATCCGCTGTGAGACGGAGAGACAGAGTGGGTGATTTTGCCCTCCAAGCCTTCCTGCAACGCCCTTGAAGGAGTGACTCACGGGGACGTGTGTCGGTCTCCATATATAATAAATCATCCACAGGGTTCGGAATACAGGTCTGTACAGAGTTGCCAGGCACTCCCATATCAAAACAAGGAACCCCCTTGTGTCTTAAAAATATCACCTTGGGAACAGTCATGAGCACAAGTATCAACATTGCCTTAGGGCACCCCCAGGAGTTAGTGTCATTCAGACTTCAATGACCCATATCAAAGATGGTGAATAAATGAAGATGTCCCACTCTGTTTACACTGGGAATACTTTTCAGTTCCGGTACGCTTAACGTATCTATGGCTCTCCCATAGGCACCAATGCATTAGCAGCTGGGTCTGGTCTGCTTATTAGTTCATTGACTGTGTATGAACCAGACATTTTTTGGGGAGTGGGACGTCTCGCTTCTTCTTTCGTCTCTGCCCATATGATCGCTGATATTGATGTGTGTGACCCTATTGGACGCTAAGAGAGACCCGCCTCTATACCCTCTGAGCTCACCTGGCTCCGCCCAGCATGCTCAAAAAGTATTCTGGGGGAAATAGATTAAAAAAAGCTCCAACAAAGTCTTGCGAAATATTATATTTGACTAATAATACAAATGTGTCATTATTTTTTAATAACAAGAAGTGAAGAACCTTAAATGTGAAGTGTTATATTCCTCAAATCTGTTTACTTAGGTTCCCAGTGCCAAAAAATACAAAAAACAGATGTGTTGTTATCCGCTGTGACTATAAAACAAAACCGTAAAATACAACGATGGCGTTAATGACTGTAAGAGCCCTATAAAATACATTGCACCAGGTGGCATATAGCAAAATAACAATACGCTTTCTATATTATCCCTGGCCTGTATGCAATATGCATGAGGGAACATGGAAGACAGAATCTGCTTCATGGAAATGATTCCAAATCGTTCAGAAGATATTCTTAGAGGACATGTACCCATTAATCCGCTTTTTTCCCCCTTTGTTGAGTGAGCTGCTCTACGTTTCATTGAGATGTGTATCTGTCTCGCCCACTGTCTCGTTGATTTCCTGTTCTCCATTCAACAGTGACCCATTGCTCTCCGCCACACAATCCTTCACTTCTCTAGTCTTAAAAGTAATTACCACTTTCATTTGCTGTCCTCGTTTGTGCTAGCCTGAGTGGCTCGTTGGCGCCTGGATATTTGTGTGTGTTTGCATACGTGTGTGTGTGTGTGTCTGCATGTGTATACCGTATGCACTAGTGTATGTGTGCATGCCTGTGTATGATTGTGCATGTGTGTGTGCGCATTAGCGTATGGTTAACCTCCCCTTGGTCCAATTACTCCAGAACCAAACACTTCTGGTTCCCTCCTCCCCTTTAAATCCCTCACCCCTCCCACCCCACCATCCCCAGTGACAGACCGCACAGCCCCATAAACCTCCTTGGCCAGATCGCACCCCAACCTACCCTCCCCTTGTAACCCTTTCTACCCCCTCCTCTCCCCAATCTGCCCTCCACCATATCCCCTTCCTCCACCTCTCCCCCTCAGCCCTATGTGAGCTGACGACACAAGGAGGGCAGAAACACCAGACGCATATTAATCCATCGATCTGAATATTAACAAACCATGCATCCTAATGAGCTAAAAACACAGAGCCAAGTCAAACAGGGCCAGACTCACACGAGCAGGCACACACTGTCCTATAAGTGAAAGCCCGATCCTCTGACCCACTGCCTACATGCTGAGTGTCACGTCCGAGATAAACGTGTTGTCTTTTTACTTTTCACTCAATTAAGACACCTCTCCTTTCCCACGTCCTTCTCCTCTATCCCCTCCTGTTGCTTCCTTTGGTTTTCTTTTTATCTTCTCTACACTCCCTCAGTTCAGGCATCCTCTTCCCTATTCTCCCCCTCTCTCTCCCTCCCTCCCTCGCTATGTATCTCCCGATCTCCCACTCATCCCGACCCTCTCCCTCCCTACTCTCTCTAGATTACCCCATCTTACGCTCCCCATCTCGCTCTACCTCCCTCCCTTCTATCTTTCTATCTCTCCCTTTCTCTCGCTCTCACCTACTCGATATTCCACCCTTGTTCTCCTGCAGTCTCCAGCACAACTTTTTGACCCAGTTCCTCTCTCCTCCCTGGCCCTCTGATCAAAGCCTGCAGGACGGCATTGCCTTGGGCGGAGGACAGAGAGATGGGGGGGGATGAAGGGATCCGAGGAGAAGAGAGGGGGAAGAGGAAGAGAGGGATAGAGGAGGGATAGAACGCACGAGAGGGAAGGAACGGAGGGATCACAAGGACGGGAGAGGAGCCAGGTGCCCTCCCAGCCCAAGGACAAAAGCTCTTCCTGCTGGCTGATCACAAGTGTGTGTGTGTGTGTGTGTGTGTGTGTGTGTGTGTGTGTGTGTGTGTGTGTGTGTGTGTGTGTGTGTGTGTGTGTGTGTGTGTGTGTGTGTGTGTGTGTGTGTGTGTCCTGTCACTACTGCCATTCTTGCTGAGGTAAATGAAGTATGACACGGTTGACGTTAATAGACGTGATAAGAAATGCTAACAGTTATAATTCATGCCCAGTCTTACTACACCAACAACCAAAGAAAACCTAGAAACGAAAACACTCACTCATTTCACTCAGGACCCTTTTTAAATACGTTATAAATCATGTTCAAAATTGCAACGCAATAACAAATGCCTATTACTAACGCCGAAAAGCAGTCGGTACGTCGCTTTCCATTCCGTCTCAACCATTTACCTGTATATCTGTGTGAGCATGTGTGCATATGCCCGCGTCCGTCCGTGCGTGTACGCGTGTGTGTGCCGCTGCGTCCTAAGGTGCTGGCCTTTGTCTGGGGCTGTGGTTGCGGCTAGCAGCAGAGCTCTCCCTACTGGCCGGTGGGTCGCTATGTTGGTGTGTTGAGGAGAGGCAGGAACACTAGCCCATTTGTACCCAGAGCGGAGTGGCTTGTACTTTAACATTCCCCGCGCATCCCGACAAAGAGCACTAATTATAAATAAATTAGGGACACGACACGGTGTGCCACAGGGGGACCAGCCAGAGGAGCCAGAGAAAAGAGAGACCGATAGAAAGAGAGAGAAATAGAGAGAGAGAGAGAGAGAGAGAGGAGAGGAAAACAGATAAGAAAATAGAGGGATGGAGCATGGGGAGATGTGGGGCTGGAGTGAGGCGAATGTAAGTGAGATGATATACAAGGCTGGAATGTTCAATGTAAACCTTCACATACAGCGTACGGGGGAAAACAACCAGAAGGGGATGATTTAGACAACATAATGTATTTGAACTGAAGTAGAAAAGCAATGAGCAGGCATTCAAACTGATCAAGTTGAAACCCTGAAAATAAAACACAATAATTGTATTATTGCTTGTCTATTTTAAAATTGTAAATAGTATAAATGTACCTAAAGAAGCATATAACCATAACTCGAGACATACACTTTCCAAACATTTACTACCTGTCTGTCAAGCTTATCTGGGATGACTTTCAACCAAAAAAACTGCACGACTGCGTGTACGTGATTGTGTGTGTGTGTGTGTGTGTGTGTGTGTGTGTGTGTGTGTGTGTGTGTGTGTGTGTGTTTGTACGGGCACACGTGTGTGTGTGTGTGTGTGTGTGTGTGTGTGTGTGTGTGTGTGTGTGTGAGCGTGCATGAGTGGTTGTGTGCACAGGAAGAAACTAACCACTATCTAAATGGATCACACTTCAAGAGTCTCCAACCTCTGAAGATGCCGTGGGCCTGCTGAAAGCCAGGGGGAGATGGGGGAGACGCTAGATTCAAGGTTACGTCCTGAAATTTAACAGATGACAGTTAGAACAGCAGGGCTCTGTGCATTAGTTCAAGGGAGAAATAATACTTGTTTTTACTGGGCAGGGGCATTGCGCTGTGATGTGAATGCTTCAAATGATAGAATGACTGGCTTGGGTGTTTAAACAAACAGACATTTATCCTCTTGGATGTCTCACGAAACAACTGCTCTCTGTCTCATCTTTCAGACGGGGCTGCAAGGCACGGGTCAAAGGTGACCACCCTGTGACACAGACAGATAGTCAACTACGTGACCTGCGATTGGCCCCTGACCCCACGACCTCCCACCGACAACACTGTCGCCATGGCCACTGAGCCGCAGACAAACATGATGCCTGTGAATGAGCCGAGGGGTGGGGGCATTTTGGGCTGTGGAAGTGAAGCAAGGAGAAACCTTTAGGATGGAGGGAGAGAGGTGGAAACAAGGAAGGTGTAGGGGTGAAAGAGTGTCTGTCCCAGACTCCAAACACACACGCATGCACGTACACACACACACACACA
Organism: Salvelinus alpinus; assembly: GCF_045679555.1. Classification (NCBI taxonomy): domain Eukaryota; kingdom Metazoa; phylum Chordata; class Actinopteri; order Salmoniformes; family Salmonidae; genus Salvelinus; species Salvelinus alpinus. The sequence continues at coordinate 6,894,347 of NC_092106.1, read as the reverse complement.
CACCTTGTTTCATCATGTATGTTAGTGGCAGCACCATCATCCTCATCAAAGCCCATAAAACAGTCTTGTCTCTGAGAGAGGGGAAGAGAAGTAAAATGAGAGAAAAAGAAACAGCTTGTTGAATTAGCATTCCTGCAGCGGAGTGGCTGTCTGTTCGCCTCTGGCGGCAGCGGAGACAGGCGGACACTCTCTTGCGTCCTCACTTTCTCGCTCTCTTTTTCTGCCTCTCTCTTTCTCTCTCTTCCCCCTCTCTCTCTATTTACCTATTTCTATCAAGAACTCTTTGCCTCGTCTCTCTGTCTCGCTCTCTCTCCCTGCCTCTTTCTGTCTTTCTCTAATCAGCTAGTGTTGTTCAGTTGGGAGAGCCGTGGGCGAATAGGATGCCTCAAGCCACGGTCGCTGGCTGTGTGTGTGTGTGTGTGTGTGTGTGTGTGTGTGTGTGTGTGTGTGTGTGTGTGTGTGTGTGTGTGTGTGTGTGTGTGTGTGTGTGTGTGTGTGTGTGTGTGTGTGTGTGTGTTTGTACGTGTGACATTGTGGCTGTCTTGAGTGGTATTAACACAGATCTGTCTATCAGACATTGCCAGAACTAATCAATAGATATTCAAATTTACTGGCACATACGGCTAGAGCAAGCTTAGGTGACAGAGACACACACACATACAGAATCGTGCTCTTTTGCCGTACAATAACGCTCTACATTAGTGGTGACATTAAACGTTGTTACACAGAGAACAAGTGTAAAATATGACGTTCTGTAGGTCACTGTACCAAGGTCGAGGACTCATAATACTGTAATAAGAAATCACCGTATTCCATTCATAAAGCACTTTTCCCAATCCCCAAGATATTACATTTGTATTTAAATGAGATTGTTGAGATAGAATGAAAGCTTCCCTAAACGTACTTCAGCCCAGCTTCAACAAAAACATTTAAAATCATGTGCCTCGGCTTCTAAACGGTAAAAATCATGCAATTGAATGTGCAAATCATAAAGATGAAAGTGCAAATCATAAAGATGAATGTGCAAATCATAAAGATGAATGTGCAACAGTAGCTGAACTAAAGGAAAACAAGTACATACTGTAGGAGTAGTCAAACAGCAGGCACAAATGCATTAAAACAAACCAATAGTCTATTAACAAAGCTCTAAATAGTGCCTTCGGAGCATATTAGCGTTGGAATAATGAGACACTCGTGGCTCATCCATCCATCGACCAAAAAGACATCTGCTGAGGGGCTGCGCTTCCTCCTGTCCCTTCTAGAGCAGATACGCTAACACTTTAATGGTACCTAATATACAAACTCACAGATGATTATGCCAATGCACATCCCTGCTCCTTCTCTGTCTTTCACTCTTTCCCTTTGTCTCTCTCTCTTTGCGCTTTCTTTTTTTTTCCCTCTCGCCCTCTCTCTCTCTCTTTCTCTCTCTAGGGCTGGTCACTCCTGCATTCCCAAAGTCATCTGCAATCAGCCATCTTAAATTGATTAATTACACTGGTCTCAGCACAGCTTGATGGAGAATCTAACATCCATCCACATACACCCTCAAGAAGACCCCCCCCCCCCCCCCCCCAGTCCCCCCACCCCTTACATGCCCGGTGAGGTCCCCCTCTCCCCTGGTCTCACCTGGTCCACGAGGCCTCGCTAATTGGACATCGATTGGCGGGCCCTCCGATCTTCCTCGAATATCTGGCTCATGCTAATTGAAGAATTAACTTGGGTGTGACTTCAACCTGTAGGGGGAAGAGATAGAGACAGACAAATGCTTCAGCTTAAAGAAATACGATAACACACACGGCAAGGGAGCGTCCTGGCAAACCATGGCTAACACATTCACATGCATGAGTGCACCCACGTATTACGCTGTACACATACAGTTGAAATCAGAAGTTTACATACACTTAGGTTGGAGTCATTAAAACTCTTTTTTGAACCACTTCACAAATTTCTTGTTAACAAACTATAGTTTTGGCAAGTCCGTTAGGACATCTACTTTGTGCATGAAACAAGTAATTTTTCCAACAATTGTTTACAGACAGATTATTTCACTTATAATTCACTGTATCACAATTCCAGTGGGTCAAAAGTTTACATACACTAAGTTGACTGTGCCTTTAAACAGCTTGGAAAATTGCTGAAAATTATGTCATGGCTTTAGAAGCTTCTGATAGGCTAATTGACATCATTTGAGTCAATTGGAGGTATACCTGTGGATGTATTTCAAGGCCTACCTTCAAATTCAGTGCCTCTTTGCTTGACATCATGGGAAAATCAAAAGAAATCAGCCAAGACCTCAGAAAAAACATTGTCGACCTCCACAAGTCTGGTTCATCCTTGGGAGCAATTTCCAAACGCCTGAAGGTACCACGTTCCTCTGTACAAACAATAGTACGCAAGTATAAACACCATGGTACCACGCAGCCATCATACCGCTCAGGAAGGAGACGCGTTCTGTCTCCTAGAGATGAACGTACTTTGGTGCGAAAAGTGCAAATCAATCCCAGAACAACAGCAAAGGACCTTGTGAAAATGCTGGCGGAAACAGGTGAGTCCTATATCATGAGTCCTATATCAACAAAACCTGAAAGGCCGCTCAGCAAGGAAGAAGCCACTGCTCCAAAACCGCCATAAAAAAGACAAAGATCATACTTTTTGGAGAAATGTCTTCTGGTCTGATGAAACAAAAATAGAACTGTTTGGCCATTGTTATGTTTGGAGAAAAAAGGGGGACGCTTACAAGCCGAAGAACACCATCCCAAACGTGAAGCACGGGGGAAGGCAGCATCATGTTGTGGGGGTGCTTTGCTGCAGGAGGGACTGGTGCACTTCACAAAATAGATGGCATCATGAGGGAGGAAATGTATGTGGATATATTGAAGCAACATCTCAAGACATCAGTCAGGAAGTTAAAGCGTGGTCCCGAATGGGTCTTCCAAATGGACAATGACCCCAAGCATACTTCCAAAGTTGTGGCAAAATGGCTTAAGGACAACAAAGTCAAGGTATTGGAGTGGCCATCACAAAGCCCTGACCTCAATCCTATGGAACATTTGTGGGCAGAACTGAGAAAGCATGTGCGTGCAAGGAGGCCTACAAACCTGACTCAGTTACACCAGCTCTGTCAGTAGGAATGGGCCAAAATTCACCCAACTTATTGTGGGAAGCTTGTGGAAGGCTACCTTAAATGTTTGACCTAAGTTAAACAATTTTAAAAGGCAATGCTACCAAATACTAATTGAGTGTATGTAAACTCTGACCCACTGGGAATGTGATGAAAGAAATAAAAGCTGAAATGAATCATTCTCTCTACTATTATTCTTACATTTCACATTCTTAAAATAAAGTGGTGATATAACTGACCTAAGACAGGGAATTTTATGTCAGGATTTGTGAAACTGAGTTTAAATGTATTTGTCTGAGGTGTATGTAAACTTCCGACTTCAACTGTAGGTGTACATTTAGACAGTGAAAACGCTGAAAGGCAAAAATACACACACACACACACACACACACACACACACACACACACACACACACACACACACACACACACACACACACACACACACACACACACACACACACACACACACACACACACACACACACACACACACACACACACACACACACACACACACACCAGAGTCAAAACACAGTTCCTAACCATTCAAGGAAATGTTTGTATAACATAATGAGAATGTTGCAGTGACGGTTACAAATTGGTTGACAGAAACCTTTATCACAAGAGTCTTCCCATAAGATAATAACTCTAACACAAGAGAACCATTCTGGGAACCTATACTTCCAAGCTGGGCAGTCCACCCTGATACTCCCATCTCCCCTGCACTACACACACACGCATGCACACACTACACCAGCCTCCACGTCACATCAATCACAGCTCCAGACCATAACCCCAAAATCATAGCGCTGCTGTGAGTCCATCTGAAATCATGATGGATTACAACTTCCCAAAGCAATCCCTCCATCTGCCACCATCATTTAGCTAAAGGCATCAAACTGCCCTGGCCAATACAGGTCTTCCCTCTGTCTCTCTCTGGGCTGGGCTCAGTCTCCAGGACCACTGTTCCTAACCATCAGGGCCTCACAAAGCATCTCACAATAGGAGTGCTGATCTAGGATCAATTTAGCCTTGTAGATCACAAAGAGGGAAAATGTGGGGACCTGATCCTAGATTAGCACTCCTACTCTGAGATGCTTTGTGAGTACGGGCCCAGCTCCCTGGCTAATGCAGATCCTCACTCTCTCCCTCTCTCTGTTGGCTGTCTCCAGGTAAACTGTTCCTAACTATCAGATCCTCACATAATCAACCCAGTAACAGGGCCTTAAACACAGAGACATCTAGACCTGTTCCTGAATAGCTACAGTACCCTCCTGTAGGTTTCTTTTCTCCAACCCCAGTTGTAACTAACCCGATTCACCTTATCAAGCGGCTGATTATTAGAATCAAGTGTGCTAGATTAGTTGGAGTGTAAACCTACAGGACGGTAGCTCTCCAGGAACAGGTTTGGAAAGCCCTAATCTAGACACATCAATGAATGGACTATACATGACAAACTATACATGACCATTTTCCCAAAAATTATGTAAAGGCCTTTTATTGTTAATGAATAATAATCATAGGTATATTTTAAATGGAGCGTTTCATACAGAATGACAAAGTTGCTTGAAAAAAATATAGCAAAAAAAATGGTCTTTCACCTCTACATGATGATACAGTTCAGTAAAGGAGTAGCTTGAGTGGAGGAGTGGACCAGCCAGGAAGTGAGAAACATTCGTCAGACAGGCAGGCCTAGAGCTCTTTTTCAGGCTCCTCCGGAAGAATAATACTAATAATTATTATTATTATTTATTACATTTGTAAAGTATTTTTCATTATACCTTGTAGTACAAGGCTAATCTCAAAGTGCATAAAATAAAACAAAAAATAGTAAAATAAATAAATAAATAGCTAAGTAAATAGTGCCTTAGGAAATAATTCACTTTTTCCATATTTTGTTACGTTACAGCCTTATTCAAAAGCGGATTAAATAAATACAAATCCTCAGCAATGTACACCAATACCCCATAATGACAAAGCGCAAACAGTTTTTTTGAAAGTTTAGAAATGTATTTTCTTTTTAAATAACAGAAATACCTTATTTGCTTAAGTATTCAGACCCTTTGCAATGAGACTCAAAATTGACCTCAGGCGCATCCTGTTTTGATTGATCATCCTTGAGATGTTTCTACAACTTGATTGGAGTCCACCTATGGTAAATTCAATTGATTGGACATGATTTGGAAAGGCACACCTGTCTATATAAGGTCCCACAGTTGAATTCAAAGGTCCCACTAAGCCATGAGGTCGAAGGAATTGTCCATAGAGCTCTGAGACAGGATTATGTTGAGGCACAGATCTGGGGAAAGGTACCAAAACATTTCTGCAGCATTGAAGGTCCCCAAGAACACAGTGGCCTCCAACATTCTTAAATGGAAGAAGTTTGGAACCACCAAGACTAGTCCTAGAGCTGGCTGCCCGGCAAAACTGAGCAATCGGGGGAGAAAGGACAACCATCTCTGCAGCCCTCCACCAATCAGGCCTTTATGGTAGAGTGGCCAGGCGGAAGCCATTCCTCAGTAAAAGAGGCACGAAAGCCCGCTTGGAGTTTGCCAAAAGGCACCTACAAACTCTCAGACCATGAGAAACAAGATTATCTGGTCTGATGAAACTATGATTGAACGTTTTGTCATAAATGTCAAGCGTCACTTCTGGAGGAAACCTGCCACCATCCATACGGTGAAGCATGGTAGAGCCAGCATCATGCTGTGGGGATGTTTTTCAGTGGCAAGGGCTGAGAGACTAGTCAGGATCGAGGGAAAGATAAAAGGAAAGTACAGAGAGATCCTTGATGAAAACCTTCTCCAGAGCGCTCAGGACCTCGGACTGGGCGAAGGTTCACCTTGCAACAGGACAACGACCCTAAGCACACAGCCAAGACAATGCAGGAGTGGCTTCGGGACTACCTCAGGGCACCATGACAACCAATACTTACCAAGTCATCTTTATTTAGAATCTTTTTGAAATAGATAAAATTTCTTTGGCTGAGAATGTAAGATTTATAACTTTGAGACAGCATCCATGGGCTAGAATTTTGTATGTAGAATGTATGACACAAACAAGAATTTTGAAAAATAATTCTAAAATCTTCAGAATTCTGAGATTTTTGGCCATAATAAAGAATTCAAGCCAACATTCCAATCTCATTATGACTCAACAATTAGGCTTGGCTACAACCATAGAATTCAGAATTAGAACTTGGCAACAAGAAGTTCCAAACCAAAGAAAACAACCAGCATATCCATTCACCACACCAAAACTACTCAAGTGTATGACCTTATTAAATCTTCATAACTGGACAGAAATCGCGGAGGAGAGTTAACACTGAAACAGGTGAGTCAGAAAATAATAATGTGTAAAAGTGTTTGACTTCTAAGCAAATCAGTGAAAGTAGGCCTACTTATTAGCATTTAAGAAATGATACAAATTAGCTTGAGGGTAACTGAAGTTGAAAAACAGGCATGGCCAAACAGTTTTAAGAAAATTACAGGAAAAAGAATTTAAAAAAAAATGTTTCTCAATATAGATCGATGCAGAGAGGAGTCAGTGAGACGGAGAAAAAGATGACTGAAAGTGAGGAGATGGAGAAAGGCAACAAGATGAGGACGGAACGAGATAAAGAAAGACAAAGAGAAATGGAGGGGCTGCTTAGAATGAGAAAGGAGATTGAGACTTGTAACAAGGTAGACCACAACCGATGGAAGCTGGAGAGAGAGGTGTTGGAGAAAGTCAACAAGGTGAGGGTGGAACCAGAGAAAGAAAAAGAAAGGCTAATTGGAGAGCTGCTGAGGCAGATAAGGGTGACTGAGGCTTCTATTGAGGTACACCGCAATCAGCGGAAGCTAGAGAGAGAGTTGTTTGAGAAACAGAGAGAAAGCGTAGTGTCAGACAGAAAGAAGATGGAGCTCAAGATGGCAAAGCTGAAGGTGCAGAACATACTGAACTTGGCCGAGATAGGAGAGGTGACAGTGGAGAGTACTAAGCTGTTAGCTGAGAATGAAAGGGAGAGAGAAATGTTGAACAAACAGAGAGAAAGCTTAGAGGCAGACAAAGAAAATCTAGAAGTCAATATGACAAAGGTGACGATGCAGAACATACTGCACTTGGCCAAGATAGGGAAGTTGACCGTGGAGAACACGAGGCTGTTAGCAGAGAATGAAAGGCAGCGAGACGTGTTGGACAAACACAGAGAAAGTGCAGCGTCCGACAGACAAGCGTTGGTGGACAAGATGTCAAAGGTGAACATGTCCTTGGCCAAGTTATGGAAGTTGAGAGCGGACGACAAGAAGAGACTGTTAGCTGAGAATGAAAGGGCGGTGAAGGAGACGGTGAGAGAGAGGAATGGATGGAACCTCATAAGAAATGGTTTGAAGACAGATTTGGCCAAAGCAGACCTGGAGAGGAATCAGACCTTAGTAGGCTGGAAGGAGGACAGGGGGAGATGGGCCAAGGCCAAGGCTGGCCTACGAAGAATCTGGGATCAACAGGGGGAAAAATGGATGACGGAGAAGAAGGAGATTAATAGAAGGAGCACACAGGCAGCAGAGGAGTGGATGATTGAGCTGAGAGAAAAGGAAAGAGCGATAGAGGCTCTGGAAGGAGAAAAGATGAGGATTCTTTGCCTGCATGGACAAGAGAAGAAGGGATGGGAGATGGAAAAGAGAGTGATGGAAAAGGAGAAGTTGGAGATTACAGGGGAGCGGGAGAGAACGAATAGTGAAATTGAGAAAATGCAAAGGGAGAAAGACAGATGTGAAATAGAGAAGAAAGATATGGTGGAGAGGATGAAAGAGGCATACATAAAGCTGTACCAGATGCAGACTGCCCTGAGGTTTGGAGAGCAAGAGCAGCCACAGGTACAGTACTCCATTTAACCAGTCACACTTCAGGGCGGTCACAAGTCACCTCCTAATGGTTATACTATCAGATTCAATAGATTAAGTTGACTGCATGCTGGAGAATGATTAATAATAATATCTCAGCTCACTGATTAACATGTATGAATTTTCTCTTTCTGAAGGAAACTAAATCTGCCCAGAGAGTCAGGGCAAAGCTAGAGAAGAAGAAGAGGAAAGAAAGGGAGATGTTGGAGAAGAACAACGTGAAAGAGCTGCTCAGAGCTAGAAAAGCAGAGAGTAAGGAAGAAGTGAAGAAGAATAAGGAGAGGGTGAAAGCCCACCTGGACGAGGTGACAAGGAACTATAACGAAAAGAAGCAGAGGGAGAAAGAAAGAGAAAATCACATGGAGTACATCCCAGACATCAAACCGAAGAAGTCAGAATGCAACACAGATGGAAAAGTAAATACTGTCGGCTGGCATTGGTTAAAATTTAAAATCAATAAAGCATTATGAGCATTTGAGATATTTGTCAGTATTCATTGCCATATGGGAAGAAAGAACACACAAAATATAAGAAAAGTATAAGATATGGATTAAAGGTTGATGTGGTTAGAGAGAGAGAGAGAGAGAGAGAGAGAGAGAGAGAGAGAGAGAGAGAGAGAATTGAATTGAATTGAATTGAATTGAATTGAATTGAAATTGAATTGAGAGAGAGAGAAAGAGAGAGAGAGAGAGAGAGAGAGAGAGAGAGAGAGAGAGAGAAAGAGAGAGAGAGAGAGAGAGAGAGAGAGAGAGAGAGAGAGAGAGAGGGGCACCTGGGCTCTGTATCAGACTGCGCTTAATAAATACATAGCGAAGAGGCCTCTAATACTGCTGCTGTGAACATGTCCAACAGCAATACTTACAACCTGTACATTTCTGATTATGAGTGCTGCTTGCCACATGGTATCGTAGGGAATATGTTCATGATACAGCTACTATCTCTGTAAATTACCAATACATACAGTACCAGTCAAAAGTTTGGACACATTCAAGGGTTTTTCTTTATTTTGACTATTTTCTACATTGTAGAATAATAGTGAAGACATCAAAATGATGAAATAACACATATGGAATCATGTAGTAACCAAAAAAGTGAAACAAATCTAAATATATTTTATATTTGAGATTCTTCAAAGTAGCCACCCTTTGCCTTGATGACAGCTTTGCACACGATTGGCATTCTCTCAACCAGCTTCACCTGGAATGCTTTTCCAACAGTCTCAAATTTGGAATCAGACCAAAGGACTCTATGAAACGTTCAAAGTTCTTGAAATGTTCCGGATTGACTGACCTTCATGTCTTAGTGTAATGATGGACTGTTGTTTCTCTTTGCTTATTTGAGTTGTTCTTGCATGATATGGACTTCGTTTTTTACCAAATAGGGCTAACTTCTGTATACCAACCCTACCTTGTCACAACACAACTGATTGGCTCAAACACATTAAGAAGGAAAGAAATTCCACAAATTAACCTTTAACAAGGCACACCTGTTAATTGAAATGCATTCCAGGTGACTACATCATGAAGCTGGTTGAGAGAATGCCAAGAGTTTGCAAAGCTGTCATCAAGGCAAAGGGTGGCTACTTTGAAGAATCTCAAATATAAAATATAATTTGATTTGTTTCACACTTTGTTGGTTACTACATGATTCCATATGTGTTATTTCATAGTTTTGATGTCTTCACTATTATTCTACAATGTAGAAAATAGTAAAAATAAAGAAAAACCCGGGAATGATTAGGTGTGTCCAAACTTTTGACTGGTACAGTACATCAGAAGCGCATCAACAGTAGTACATCAACAGAATACCCTTAGGTGTATGAATGCCTAGTGTGTTTATGTATATGTGTGTGTCAGAGGAGTCTGGTGGGAGGAGCTATAGGAGGACGGGCTCATTGTAATGGCTGGAATGGAATTAATAGAACAGAGTCAAAAATGTGGTTTCCATTTGTTTGATGTGTTTGACACCGTTCCATTTAAACCATTACAATGAGCCCATCCTCTTATAGCTCCTCCTACCAGCCTCCTCTGGTGTGTGTCAGTAGTGGACGTGCCTCCGATGAGCAACACTGCTCTTACCCCCTCATCCCCATCAGTGGCTCTCTCCTGTCCCCTCTCCTCCATCCCTCTCTGGCCCCCTCTCCTGTCCCCTCTCATCCATCCCTCTCTGGCCCTCTCTCCTGTCCCCTCTCCTCCATCCCTCTCCATCCCTCTCTGGCCCTCTCTCCTGTCCCCTTTCCTCCATCCCTCTCTCCTGTCCCCTCTCCTCCATCCCTCTCTGGCCCTCTCTCCTGTCCCCTCTCCTCCATCCCTCTCTGGCCCTCTCTCCTGTCCCCTCTCCTCCATCCCTCTCTGGCTCTCTCTCCTGTCCCCTCTCCTCCATCCCTCTCTGGCCCTCTCTCCTGCTCCCTCTTCACTCTCTCCTCTCCCCTTCATTTTTCTCTCCATCTCTCTCCTTCTCTCTCCTGAGGGTTGACTCTGTGGCCCTGTAATCCTGGCAGTGGCCCAGGCCGAGACCCCATCAAGCCCCCATCGGCCCCCGTCAGGGATTAGTTAGGGTTCACACTGGGGCCCCAACACAGAACAGAGACAGACACACCAGGGACCAAGGGCCAGGGACCATGGCTACACACACACATCCTTATTTGCATAAGTGTAAACAGAGCACTGCTTAATGCCCTCGAAAACACACACACACACATTTACATACTGTGTACACAGGCCACAGCTTAAAACCCCTAACTACCCTAAAACACACGTACGCTCATACACTGGTCTCACAATGGGACCAGCATCTTGACCTTTATACTGCAATAGACAGGGAACAATTTCAGGTTCAATGTTAGCTATTCAAGTCATTAAAGTGCAAATAACCCCATGCAGGTACCATGTGATAACGACCATCTTTTCTGTATGTACCAGATTCTATATCTCCTTTTCTTCCAGTTACCATTTATGAGGGAACCCAACATATGTGGTAGCACGGGAAAACCAGTCTGTTGTGCTAACATTCCACTTCTTGTCACTCCTTGTCATGCAATGTTTGGAATGACAAGGATTGTCAAGGAGTTGAATATCCTACTCATCGTCATACAGACCAGTGTTCAATAGTCACTTGAGAGGTCCCACAAGACAGCGTGTTCTCCCTCACAGAGACAGCTTCCACCTCTGAGAGAAGACAGAGGGAGAGAGACAGGACCGGGGGATGGTTGGCAGGGAAGAGAAGGAAGGAAATATCACTCCAAAACTTTCAAAGACAATCCTGCTCAGGGTGTTAAACGCTCCCCCACCCTCTTTCCCTCCCTTCCCCGCTCTCTGTCTCGCTCTCTCCATCTTTCCCCTTCTCCTCTCGTCCCTTTCATGAATTAAAAGTACGGCCAGTCTGTGGGGAGCAGCATAGTTAATTCAGATCAGATCTCCTCTCCACCCCCTGCCTCCCTAACTCCTCTTCCACCCTGCTCTCTTCCCTCGGTGACGGTTGCCGTGGCGTCTGACAGACGGAGATGGGATCTGACAGTAAACAGGCGTGCGGATGCCCGGGCGCGTGATTGACACGTAGGCAGGTGGGTGGGTGGGGGCGGGCCCCCTCCTAATCTTGCCCTGTCAGCTCTAATTGGGGAGGTGGGGCTCCGTGTCAACGGGGTGACTGATTGGCAGGACCCCGGCTTTGCATAGATATGAGCCATGAAGGATAGGTGGTGTTATGCCACTACTGCTAATAGAGACATGTGTGCTGGTGCGTGTATGTGCTTGTGAGTGTGTGTGTGTGTGTGTGTGTGAAAGCTGTGTGTGCGTGCGTGTGTCAATGTGTGTCCGCATAGACATGCATGCTCGTAGTCATACCCAGGCACACCCACCTACACACGTGTGTTTATATAGATTAAAATGCATATTGCACATACATTACAATATGCATACATTGTACAGTACATACACATAACAGGACACGCACACACAGAAACAAAGAGTCTATGATGACTCCTTTGCCTGCTGGGTTGAGGAACAGAGGTTGTGGCCCAGTGACTGATGAGCTACGGTGTGCTGGGAAGGACATTAGGCAGGGCCTCACCTGTTCACAGGGCAGTGACACAGGGGGTATGGTGGGACTGGGGGGGCAGTGAATTCTGACCCTGTATATCAGTGGGGCACACTAACGATGTAGCCAATGAGCCTTACTTTACAGTGTATTTCAGATAGGTCAAGAAGGAGTGTGTGTGTCTAACTGCGCTGTGGTAAATCCGATGGTGCCGCAGGTGCTGTGCAACGCAATGTATTTGCAGTGTGAGTACATGTACATTACGGTGAGTATACTTGTGGTTTTCGTGTGTGTGTGTGTGTGTGTGTGTGTGTGTGTGTGTGTGTGTGTGTGTGTGTGTGTGTGTGTCTTTGATTGACAGCTGCCACTGACCTGTGGCAGTCAGAGTGGCATGCTGCGGGTGCCGGGGTCGAACGCTACGGAGATGACCTCCGCCCTCATCTGCATCCCGTCTTCATTAGCACAGCTAGGCAAAGAGAATAACAACCTGATAAATTAATGAAGAGGAAGAGAGACGGAGAGAGGAGAGGGAGAGGGAGGACGCGAGGGGGAGGGAGAGAGGAAAGAGATGGAGGGAGAAAGAGAGGAGAGGGAGGAGGGGAGGGAGAGAGGAAAGAGAAGAAGGGAGAAAGAGAGGAGAGGGAGGGAGGAAGCGAGGGGGAGGGAGAAAGGAAAGAGAGGGCGGGAGAAAGAGGGGAGAGGGAGAAAGGGGAGAAAAATGTAAGGTGAAAGGAAGAAGGTAGAGAGAGGGATGGCAGAAGAGAGGAGAGAGTGAGGAAAGAGATTCAAAAAAAGGAGAGAGAAGGGAGGAGGTAGAGAAAGAGAGAGAGTGAGAGAGAAAGAGAGAGAGTACAGCAACCTGTTTAAAAAGAACAGTATAAGAAGCAGGCCAAGTTCATAAAACATCCCAGGCTATTCAGCCGTGTAAAACACTGATAACTCTTTAACCCCTTACACTAGTGGGAACTGGCCTGTATGAATAGGGCTAAATTGAAATATTTCTTACAGAAGAAATATGGAAAGCATATGCATAACCATGTTAGCAATTAAAAGGGAACAGTTTGGAGATTATGGGAGAATTATTAGACTAAAGGTGAGGACACAGCAGTCCACCTGACAACCAGGAAAACCCTAGCGTGTAATGCCAGGTAACTGTGCATCAAACATAGTGATCATAAAGGTTGAAACTGTATATGACATGAGTTTTATGATATGGAAATGTGAAGTGCACATTTGGACTCATGGGTGTTTGGCTTGCTTGTATGACATAAAAGCGGTATGCATTATGATTCTCAACGTCTCATCTTTCAAAATATATCAAGTCCTTGTAATTTACATTATTTCCCTCACTCACACAACAAAATAAAAGTGCAAAAGTTGCCCAATTAGCGGGAGGAATGAGGGCCACTTCTTGTCTCGCGCGGTGCTCAAGATCAGAACGGCTGTCAGTCAAAACCCATTCAGAGCTGTGAAGCGGAGAGCCAGAACTCTGACATCATCTATAGCATGTTACTGTACAGCCAACTGTGTTCCATTTGAGCCGCTTATCAAATCTGCCATTTTCAACCTGTATACGGGTACGAGTGTAAAGGGCTACCAGACACAAAATGTAGTACATCTGCTCTCAATAAAATACAGAAGGGATTTATAATAACACTACTGTGCATGTCCTCGCTGTTTCTCTGGCTAGGCATGTTAGCAAGGAAGTATTTCTAGTGTGCAGGAACCGTTTCTAGGTAAAACACACTTCATCATACTTAAATGATGACCATGTATGAATCACTGGAAAGAGCGTTGGTTGAGACTTTTCCTGAGAGGAGTGCAGACAGCCATGAGACTCATGCTTCTAGAGAGTTCAACAGACCAGCTTCATTCTCTATCATCATCATCATCACCGTGTGTAGGGATGGAGGAGACCTTATTTATGGCCGATGAACTGAAGCTCAGTCTATAGCTAGCTTGTTTTCAGAAGAACTCAAACACAAGCCTTCTAGCGCTATAGAAGAAGGTGTTTTGGCTCACGCAATCAAGAAAATAAATGTTTAAGCCCACAGCATTAGATTTACAGTTGACATTTGTCATTTAGCAGACGTTCTCATCCAGAGAAAATGACAGTAGTGCATATGACATTTTCTTATTTTTAGAAGTATAAGGCCGTGGATTGGACGTGTTGTAGTTGAAGAAGCTTACACGAAGCATCATCAGTACATTAGACTGAAACCTTTAATGCTGAGACTGCATAAGTCATAAGGGGATATAAACTAAAAAAGGGGAGCGGTATTCGCCTCACCTCCACATGTTACATCACTCAAATAAAATGTTGGACATCGAAGCCAGTTCCGCTGCTTTTTCCCCCCATCGCTCTAATTGGGGAACGATTTAGACCTGGGACACCAGGTTGGTGCAATTAATAATCAGGTAGAACAGAAAACCAGCAGTAGTCCCGACCTTGTAGGGTAAGATTTGAATAACCCTGCACTACATCAAAGATTGTGTATAATATTGACAAGATAGACATGTGACCGCTCAAGATCAGGTGGGACCATTGTAGCCAATCAGAAGGAAAATAAGCATGTGAACAACAGGCCATAGACATAGATAGAGTACTCATCTTTATATATAGAGTACTCATCTTTATATCTGTGCCAATTGAGCCTCTGTGACAGCATTGGCAGCGCCATTGAGGCTATCTCTCTAATTAAAAACGGTGGAAGCCCTCAAAGGCAAGGTCCATGCTAAAACGGGCTATATCCATGATGAGTCCTCTATCTAGCTCTATGACAACAGGCACATGTAGCGGGCTTATATGTACCACAAGAGAACCAAGAAATGAAGAGCGACACCCCGGCTGTCTTTTTGGCTTTTATGTTGATCTGCAATAGTATTGTGAAAAGACAGGACAGGAACACATCAGGCTCCAATGCACCATCTGACAAGTTGTTCTTTCTCTCTCAGTGTTCTCAGACTCACACAATCACATTCATACATAAAGCCATAATGTATAGTATAAAATAATAACCAATCCTTAATACAAAGAATGTATAATCTTAATTCTTAGACAATAGAACCATACCTGCAATAGTATTGTGAAAACACAGGACAGGAACACATCAGTCTCCAATGCACCATCTGACAAGTTGTTCTACACAGGAGCATGAAGAAAGGTAAAACACATATCCTGTCTCACATCCACAATACATTGCTAGGTGCTTTCAGTGTTGACAGTACCAAAATACAACAACTCATGTACAAAAACATTGCAACACAAACAAGTTACGACGTGAAATTGCCTCGATCCCATTCAAACCTTAGAGGGCCAAAACTACATCTCCCAAAATGCAACGCCATCACCGGTCGGCAGCTCAGCTAACCGTCTATATCACAGAAAGGCATGCTAGCTAGCAACAGCAGCATTTTTAGTACTCTGTAAACTATATTAATAACAATAAAACTCTGAAAGTTACATGTTTCAATAGTCTCACACTCCCTTATAACAATATCTACAGCATTAACCTTGGGATGTTTTATTCATTTCACATTATGGACTTCTACAAAGGCGTAATCTGCAACACATACCTTTCTCTCTGTTTTCTCGGACTGAGGAGAACGGGAGCTACGGGTAGTACCAGGGTGTTAGTAGGTGACGCAAGCACCCAGATGAAATAAAATACATTTAATGAAACAAAACCCGAAGATGTTAACATCATTCAGCTACTGTAGCTGCCTACCTAACATCAACAGGCAGCACCAGTTGCGCAACAATTAAAAATAGACACCAAAAGTAAAGTTCCTGGCGATCATAGCGATCTGACTCCCCCTTCTGTCTGAACTTGGAATATTCCTGTTTGCGGGCTTTGGCCACTGACGCTCAACCTGGTTATTCTGTTCTGCGTTGTGTACTATTCAAAAAATGTGACGTTTGATGGAATAACCTTTTTAACTCTCCTACACACAATTCCCCCAAAAAATACTGCTGAAATGCCTTGTGCGTCCACTTACAGTACCAGTCAAAAGTTTGGACACACATACTCATTCCTGGTTTTTCTTTATTTTTACTATTTTATACATTTTAGAATAATAGTGAAGACTATGAACTATGAAATAACACATACGGAATCATTTAGTAACCAAAAAAGTGTTAAACAAATCCAAATATATTTTATATTTGAGATTCTTCAAAGTAGCCACCCTTTGCTTTGATGACAGTTTTGCACACTCTTGGCATTCTCTCAACCAGCTTCACGATAAATGCTTTTCCAACAGTCTTGAAGGAGTTCCCACATACAGTTTAAGTCAGAAGTTTACATACACTTAGGTTGGAGTCATTAAAACTCGTTTCAACCACTCCACAAATTTCTTGTTAACGAACTATAGTTTTGGCAAGTCGGTTAGGACATCTACTTTGTGCATGAAACAAGTAATTTTTCCAACAATTATTTACAGACAGATTATTTCACTTATAATTCACTGTATCATAATTAAAGTGGGTCAGAAGTTTACATACACTAAGTTGACTGTGCCTTTAAACAGCTTGGAAAATTCCAGAAAATTATGTCATGGCTTTAGAAGCTTCTGATTGGCTAATTGACATCATTTGAGTCAATTGGAGGTATACCTGTGGATGTATTTCAAGGCCTACCTTCAAGTTCAGTGCCTCTTTGCTTGACATCATGGGAAAATCAAAAGAAATCAGCCAAGACCTCAGAAATTTTTTTGTAGACCTCCAAAATTCTGGTTCATCCTTGGGAGCAATTTCCAAACGCTTGAAGGTACCATGTTCATCTGTACAAACAATAGTACGCAAGTATAAACATCATGGGACCGCGCAGCCATCATACCGCTCAGGAAGGAGATGCGTTCTGTCTCCTAGAGATGAACGTACTTTGGTGCGATAAGTGCAAATCAATCCCAGAACAACCGCAAACAACCTTGTGAAGATGCTGGAGGAAACGGGTACAAACGTATCTATATCCACAGTAAAACTAATCCTATATCAACAAAACCTGAAAGGCCGCTCAGCAAGGAAGAAGCCACTGCTTCAAAACTGCCTTAAAAAAGCCAGACTACGGATTGCAACTGAACATGGGGACAAAGATCATACTTTTTGGAGAAATGTCCTATGGTCTGATGAAACAAAAATAGGACTGTTTGGCCATAATGACAATCGTTATGTTTGGAGGGAAAAGGGGGAGGCTTGCAAGCCGAAGAACACCATCCCAACCGTGAAGCACGGGGGTGGCAGCATCATGTTGTGGGGGTGCTGTGCTGGAGGAGGGTCTGGTGCACTTCACAAAATAGATGGCATCATGAGGGAGGAAAATTATGTGGATATATTGAAGCAACATCTATCTCAAGACATCAGTCAGGAAGTTAAAGCGTGGTCGCGAATGGGTCTTCCAAATGGACAATGACCCCAAGCATACTTCCAAAGTTGTGGCAAAATGGCTTAAGGACAACAAAGTCAAGGTATTGGAGTGGCCATCACAAAGCCCTGACCTCAATCCGATAGAACATTTGTGGGCAGAACTGAAAAAGCGTATGCGAGCAAGGAGGCCTACAAACCTGACTCAGTTACACCAGCTCTGTCAAGAGGAATGGGCCAGAATTCACCCAACTTATCATGGGAAGCTTGTGGAAGGCTACCTTAAATGTTTGACCTAAGTTAAACAATTTTAAAAGGCAATGCTACCAAATACTAATTGAGTGTATGTAAACTTCTGACCCACTGGGAATGTGATGAAATAAATAAAAGCTGAAATGAATCATTCTCTCTACTATTATTCTGACATTTCACATTCTTAAAATAAAGTGGTGATATAACTGACCTAAGACAGGGAATTTTTACTAGGATGTCAGGAATTGTGAAAAACTGAGTTTAAATGTATTTGTCTAAGGTGTATGTAAACTTCCGACTTCAACTGTATGCTGAGCAGTTGTTGGCTGCTTTTTCTTCACTCTGCGGTCCAACTCATCCCAAACCATCTCAATTGGGTTGAGGTCGGGTGATTGTAGAGGCCAGGTCATCTGATGCAGCACGCCATCACTCTCCTTTTTGGTAAAAAGGAGGTGTGTTTTGGGTCATTGTCCTGTTGAAAAACAAGTAGTCCCACTAAGCGCAAACCAGATGGGATGGTGTATCGCTGCAGAGTGCTGTGGTAGTCATGCTGGTTAAGTGTGCTTGAATTCTAAATAAATCACAGACAGTGTCACCAGCAAGGCACCCCCACATCATCACACCTCCTCCTCCATGCTTCACGGTGGGAACCACATGCGGAGAACATCCGTTCACCTATTCTGCATCTCACAAAGACACGGTGGTTGGAACCAAAAATCTCAAATTTGGACTCATCAGACCAAAGGACAGATTTCCACCGGTCTAATGTCCATTGCTCATGTTTCTTGGCCCAAGCAAGTCTCTTTTTATTTTTGGTGTGTTTTAGTAGTGGTTTCTTTGCAGTATTTCGACCATGAAGGCCTGATTCACCTACTCTCCTCTGAACAGTTGATGTTGAGATGTGTCTGTTACTTGAACTATAGAAGGTTAGCATCCCAGAGTAGCCTCTTCACTGTTGACGTTGAGACTGGCGTTTTGCGGGTACTATTTAATCAAGCTGCCAGTTGAGGACTGGTGATGCGTCTGCTTCTCAAACTAGACACTCTAATGTACTTGCCCTCTTGCTCAGTTGTGCACCGGGGCCTCCCACTCATCTTTCTATTCTGGTTAGAGCCAGTTTGCGCTGTTCTGTGAAGGGAGTAGTACACAGCGTTGTATGAGATCTTCAGTTTCTTGGCAATTTCTCGCATGGAATAGCCATCTTTTCTCAGAACAAGAATAGACTGACGAGTTTCAGAAGAAAGTACTTTGTTTCTGGCCATTTTGAGCCTGTAATCGAACCCACAAATGCTGATGCTCCAGATACTCAACTAGTCTAAAGAAGGACAGTTTTATTGCTTCTTTAATGAGCACAACAGTTTTCAGCTGTGCTAACATAATTGCAAAAGGGTTTTCTAATGATCAATTAGCCTTTTAAAATGATAAACTTGGATTAGCTAACACAACGTGCCATTGGAACACAGGAGTGATGGTTGCTGATAATGGGCCTCTGTACGCCTATGTAGATATTCCATAAAAAATTTGCCGTTTCCAGCTACAATACTCATTTACAACATTAACAATGTCTACACTGTATTTCTGATCAATTTGATGTTATTTTAATGGACAAGAAATGTGCTTTTTTTCAAAAACAAGTACATCTCTAAGTGGCCTGAAACGATAATGTGTGTGTGTGTGTGTATATATATATATATATATATATATATATATATATATATATATATATATATATTCAGAGCTATATCCCAGTAATGCTCAGAGAAGATCTCATGTCAAGTGTTAATGAAGTATTGTGGCTGCAGGTTCACCTGCCTCATCTAAAACCTATTATTTTGGGGTGTTGCTATTGGCAACCAAGTGCTAACAGTCAGTATATAAATAATGTGTGTGAAATGCTCTCTGATGTAAACAGAGAGGTCTACTTTCTTGGGAACCTGAATATTGACTGGTTTTCATCAAGCTCAAGAGGAAGCTTCTCACTGTAACCAGTGCCTGTAATCTAGTTCAGGTTATTAATCAACCTACTAGGGTGTTTACAAACACTACAGGAACAAGATCATCCACATGTATTAATCACATGTTTAATAATATTGTAGAACTCTGTTCTGAAGCTGTATCCGTACCCATTGGATGCAGTGATCACAATATAGTGGCTATATCTAGAAGAACCAAAGTTCCAAAAGCTGGGTCTAAAATAGTGTATATGAGATCATACAAAAGTTTTTGCTGTGACTCTTGTGGTTAATGTAAAAAATATTTGTTGGTCAGATGTGATCAATAAGGAGCATCCAGATGCTGCACTTGATTAATTTATGAAATTGCTTCTTCCAATTATTGATAAACATGCATCTGTTAAGAAACTGACTGTTAGAACTGTTAAGGCTCCATGGATTGATGAGGAATTGAAAAATGGTATGGTTGAAAGAGATGGGGCAAAAGGAGTGGCTAATAAATCTGGCTGCACATCTGACTGGCTGATTTACTGCATATTTATACGTTATGTGACTAAACTTAACAAAAAGAAGAAGAAACTGTATTATGAAGCCAAGATCAATGATATCAAGAATGATGGAGAAAAAAACTTTGATGTACAAATTCAACTCTATCTTTCATCGAATCAGATGGCTTATTCATCACAAAACCATTTGATATTGGCAATTATTTTTATGATGACTTAATTGGCAAAGTGGGCAAACTTAAGCAAGAAATGCCAACAATGAACAATAATCCACGGTATTCATGCATTGTTCATTTACTGTCATATCTTTAATCTGAGTCTAGAGGAAGGTGTTTGTCCTCAGGCCTGGAGGGAAGCTAAAGTCATTCCGCTACCCAAGCAAAGTTGATAGAGAAAGGCCGATAGCCGACAGACTAGAAAAGGCCGATATCGGCCCAATATATCAGCTCGGACGATTATCGGTCATTCTGTAACACATATGCCACATCACATTCCAGTCCCAAAATAGAATAGGGCTTATAGTGCAAACAGCTAGGCCAACAGTTTGTAACGGTTCTGATTTGAAAAGACGTGTTGTTTCGCAGCAATGGGTCTTCGCTATTTTGATTATTGATCACCTGAAAATAAAATTGTTTAGCCTACGAGAGTTTGAGATGCATGTCTGAGAGTTTATGGTCGCATTCACCGATATTGGTTTTGGCGCTAAACCTTTGTTTGGGCTCATTAGATATTCCTACTCTGTTTCCATTCTTGCATTTGTTAATTAAAAGTTACAACTACGATGTGACTATGTTTAACATTTAAATAATTGAGCTACATTTCCCTTGAAATTGAGATTCGTCATGTTTCCGGCCGCATTTGAGGGTAGGTTTATCCAGTGTTGCTGGTCAGGCTAATGTTTTCAATTCCCAGGGAGGGCATGTTTCTATCCTTATGTTCTATTTTTGCTTATGGTTAATTAGGACATTGGTATGCTCTGGTTGCATTCTGGGTAATGGGTGTCTTATTTAAACCTGGTCATTACCGTCTTGGCCTGACAAGGGGACATGTCAGCATGCCGGTGCATATTTAAAGCCTATGTCTTCTTTTGAAAGAGCGCTAGCCTACTTCTATTTTGACTCAGTTCATTTATGTCCCTTTCATCATTCTGCTTGTGATTTTCGTTGAACAAGCCTATACTAAATACCGTTTTTGCCGGGCTTTATATCTTCAAATTTACTGTTAACAAAAGCCCCGTCCTGGGTAATCACACCATAGGCTACCATCATTGTCTGTCATCTCACTCCAACATCCACCGCCACGACCTACCTCACACAGCTGAAGATGCTAATATCGGTTGCCTGTGGTTACTGTTTGAATCTGTTGCAGACACAACCCTGGAAGAGGAGAGCCTCTGATCACAACTATAGATAATTGCAAGACACCATCCGCACCTGCCAGAAATGTACAATGACTGTTCCAACGACACAATATTAAACAAGGCAACAATAAACGTGTCGTACCCCACGAATGACGCAACGCCCATTTAAAAAAATCTGCAAAACCTTTTACCCTTTCTCTATGTCTATCTCTCTCTCCTTCTCTTTCACTTTCTGGGAGCAAGTGGTAGGGTCGGGGAGTGTGTCTGTGCTGTGGAGTGGAGGCTTGCTGTGCCCTGGAGGAAATTCTCAGGGCGATCGATGG
This sequence comes from Salvelinus alpinus, assembly GCF_045679555.1. Classification (NCBI taxonomy): domain Eukaryota; kingdom Metazoa; phylum Chordata; class Actinopteri; order Salmoniformes; family Salmonidae; genus Salvelinus; species Salvelinus alpinus. The sequence continues at coordinate 6,872,550 of NC_092106.1, read as the reverse complement.
GGCGGATTAGGACCGGCTTTGGGGCTCAGAGGCCTGGATCTGAACAGTACTCTCAGGAGGGACCAGGGAGAGCCAGAGGGGAGAACCAGGGGGAGAGAAAGGGGGAGAGTCATGGGTAGAGAGGGGAGAACCAGGGGGAGAGAGAGGGGAGTCAGGGGAAGAGAGGGGAAAGGCTAACTTGTAACTGTCAGCAGGCAGCGTGAGGGGCGGCCAGCCTGGGAATGGTAGGGGCAGGTTGATGTGAGTGGCACTCTGTGTCCCCCACATAAGTATTAAGTATTTTTTCATGACTTGAGGGAAGGTGTGGATAAAGATACAAGCCTATGTTTGTTCTGACTTTACGAGAGCCACACCACAGATGCCGTAATGTTGCCTCACAACATGATGAGCCAGGTCATTTTCGGTCTATCTGTGTGTAGAAAGTCTGTTTCTCATGATCGGTCAGCTCATTTGCTTTCACGCCATTCTCCCCTGGGTGGGCACGGTTGGAGCCATGATTGATTTCGGAACGGAGAAAGGGAGAGAGGGAGAAGAAACAGTAGAAGACCATGGGGAAATTACGGCAGAGCTTGGTGGACCTAGAATTAAACAGCATAATTAATCAAGCAAAAAACAAGCACGTACAGTAGCTCATACATTTATTATTTGCATTTTTTCCACTTCAGGAAAATGCAATCAGCGCACATGTTGGGACCAACTAAAACACGCATACGACAGTTAGGCCAGCCACCCATTTTGATGGACCACTGACCCCTAAAGGTGTCCCTGTATCAGTTCGACTTAATGGTTTATTATTCACATTATCCTCTTCACTCTCCCCCCCTCATGACATGAACGTAACTACCAGCACAAGTCCCAAAAACGTGTTGTTTGGTCTTTACTATTATGTTACGTTCCATTTGCACATTTTACACACAACGGCATTGGCCTATTAGAAAACAGTGGAGGTTCTTCAGAGGAGGAAGCAAGGGCCATCCTAATCGGTGAATTTCATAAAAATAAAAATTGTGAAACATAAAAAAAGTTATCCTTTTTAGATAAAACTATACTAAATATATTCACATCAACAAATAACTGATTAAAACACACTGTTCTGCATCAAAGGTCTACAGTGGCCTCAACAGCACCCTCTAGGGTAGCACCATTATGTACCCGGAGGACAGCTATTTTCCGGCCTCTTCTGGGTACATGGGTCATGGTCCTCACACCCTTCCATAAACTTACACAGTAATTATGATGACTTCCGGAGGATGTCCTCTAACCTATCAGAGCTCTTGCAGCATGAACTGACATGTCCATCCAATCAAAGCATCAGAGAATTAATTTAGTACTGAAAGCATAAGCTACAGCTAGCTAGCACTGCAGTGTATAAAGTGTGGTGAGTTAGTTGACTCAGAGAAAGACAATAGTTGAACAGTTTTGAACATATTCATTTCTTCAAAAATTAAGGAGAAGCAGGAGAGAGATAGCTATATTTCGTTGTATTTTGTTCTTCTTCTTAGTTCACCTTTCAGTTACTTAGCTAATGCAGCTAATTTAGCCTACTCAACAACCTGAATCAAACAGAATGGAACGCTATTTATGTTAGCTAGCTGGCTAAGGCTACCCAACACTGGAACTCCTCCAAGTCAAGGTAAGCTTTCGGTTTTATTAATTTATTGCCACCGGGTCAATAACTGCTAAACTGCTTGCTGTACACTGCATGATTGTAAACATGGACTGGATTATGGGTTTACTAACGTGTTCGTTCTAATAACGAGCTATGCTGACTATGACGTTAGCTAATATGGTGACAATGATGTTGCGGTTAGAGGTTGTGGTATGAAGGTTTGGCTTGGAGAGGATTTTCCACCTGGTCAGAGACAGCTGAAGTCCACAAGCGAAGGGAAAAGGTGAGAGGAGGAGAGCATGTAAATGCGAGAAGGAATTATGGAACGGGCAAAGTGATGATGCTGTATGTGGCTGCTATGAAAATGAACTGTGTGTGCAGGTGATCAGGGGTGTAGTCCGCCGATTCTGTTGCAAAACGTTTCATAAATGGAAACAAACAGAACGAAACTGGGATGGACCAACCTGAATTTGTCCAAAAGAAACTCGTTTTAGTTGCAAAACAGAATGCTTTGCAAGTGTTTGGACTAATGATTACACCCCAGATCAGCTAGATGCAGGCAAGTGTTCAAGATGGTATTGAATGTAGAGTTGAAGTCAGAAGTTTACATACACCTTAGCCAAGTACAGTTAAACTCAGTTTTTCACAATTCCTGACATATAATCCCAGTAAAAATGATTTGTTTTAGGTCAGTTAGGATCACCACTTTATTTTAAGAATGTGAAATGTCAGAATAATAAAAGAGAGAATGATTTATTTCATGATTTATTTTATTTACATTCCCAGTGGGTCAGAAGTTTACATACACTCAATTAGTATCTACCAGCATTGCCTTTAAATTGTTTAACTTGGGTCAAACATTTCGGGTAGCCTTCCACAAGCTTCCCACAATAAGTTGGGTGAATTTTGGCCCATTCCTTCTGACAAAGCTGGTGTAACCGAGTCAGGTTTGTAGGCCTCCTTGCTCGCACATGCTTTTTCAGTTCTGCCCACACATTTTCTATCGGATTGAGGTCAGGGCTTTGTGATGGCCACTCCAATACCTTGACTTTGTTGTCCTTAAGCCATTTTGCCACAACTTTGGAAGTATGCTTGGGGTCATTGTCCATTTGGAAGACACATTTGCGACCAAGCTTTAACTTCCTGACTGATGTCTTGAGATGTTGCTTCAATATATCCACATACATTTCCTCCCTCATGATGCCATCTATTTTGTGACTTTCACCAGTCCCTCCTGCAGCAAAGCACCCCCACAACATGATGCTGCCACCCCCGTGCGTCACAGTTGGGATGATGTTCTTCGGCTTGCAAGTCTCCCCCTTTTTCCTCCAAACATAATGATGGTCATTATGGCCAAACAGTTCTGTTTTTTGTTTCATCAGACCAGAGGACATTTCTCCAAAAAGTACGATCTTTGTACCCATGTGCAGTTGCAAACCGTAGTCTGGCTTTTTTATGGTGGTTTTGGAGCAGTGACTTCTTCCTTGCTGAGCGGCTTATCAGGTGATGTTGATATAGGACTTGTTTTACTGTGGATATAGATACTTGTGTACCTGTTTCCTCCAGCATCTTCACAAGGTTTTTTGCTGTTGTTCTGGGATTGATTTGCACTTTTCGCACCAAAGTACGTTAATCTCTAGGAGACAGAACGCGTCTCCTTCCTGAGCGGTATGACGGCTGGGTGGTCCCATGGTGTTTATACTTGTGTACTATTGTTTGTACAGATGAACGTGGTACCTTCAGGCGTTTGGAAATTGCTCCCAAGGATGAACCAGACTTGTGGAGGTCTACAATTTTTTGGCTGATTTCTTTTGATTTTCCCATGATGTCAAACAAAGAGGCACTGAGTTTGAAGGTAGGCCTTGAAATACATCCACAGGTACACCTCCAATTGACTCAAATTATGTCACTTAGCCTTTCAGAAGCATCTAAAGCCATGACATCATTTTCTTGAATTTTCCAAGCTGTTAAAGTCCTAACCAACTTGCCAAAACTATTGTTTGTTATTAACAAGAAATTTGTGGAGTGGTTGAAAAACGAGTTTTAATGATTCCAACCTAAGTGTATGTAAACTTCCGACTTCAACTGTTTCACTGTCTGTAACTTTGATTAGTCAAATTTGTCTCTAGACATGTGCACCTACTTTATACATTTTAAACTAGGCTAGGTTGTAGCAACCTCATTATGGGTAGGCCTATAGGGCAAATTCATGTATTATTTAGTAGCCTAAACATATCGATGTTACATTGAGCTGGGTGAATGGAATATGAATGACAGTCATCCAATATGCTGTAATAGAAATGTGTCCATCCTCCTTAATCTTAATCGGCACTGACTGCCACTGGAATTTGACAAGTGTCCATGACCCCTCTTGCTGCCACCACATATAAACCCTCAACTCCCATTAACGTGTACATCCATCCAACCATCTCACTTTCAGCTGGTCAATAGGGCCCGTTCCCAGCGAGCGCCGTCATCAATCGAGGTATCAATACCGAAATACCACAGTGACCCAGACAATCAATGCCCACCTCGGGGAGAGAGAGGGCACCAAAATGCATCAATGAGAGTGATCGGGCCCAAGTTAGGCACGGACAGCGGTATTGATAAGACCATTTCCACCTGTAGGGATGGGAGCGCGTGAGCCGGAGAGGGCCGCATCTGAATTCAATACCCTCAGCAGCTTCGAGTGAGCTCCAGAAAGACACGGATGAACGGAGATACGTGCCTCGACTGATCATAAGAGCAGCCGGACCAGAACGAAGAATCTTCTCTCTGTTTCTCCTCCACTTTCCCCAGAACTTTTCAATCACACCTTGTGGCATACAACAACGGTACGTATGCTTATACAATGACTGTCTTTTTTTGTATTTTAAAGTAGGTTAAGTATTCTTTACCATCTCTGGAGTGAGCATTGTGCAGAGGGCCTATCTGCTGCTTTTGCAGTTTTCTGGGTTGAACTTCACGTTTCATGCTGTGAGAGAAGTAGTCGAGATTTAACGTCAAGATTATAAATCTGATATGGGCCGTATTAAATTATATTGATCCCAATGTGCGGTATAAAGCGTTGTCTAAGAGTTAACACCCAAACATCGGCCCACGCGCTCCTGTCTCATAGGGAATAATGCTCAGAAGCAATGGGACAGACTATCTAAACGTGTGACAAGGAAGCCGCCCAATGGTAGCCTTGTGTAAGCACAGCACAGCCCGGTAGTGAGCGTAGACCAATTACCGGTATATATATACCTGTGGTGCGCGGGTCAGCTGTTTGTTCATCCGCAACCCCGGGACTATTATAAAATGAATATCTGAGGCCAGCTATAGCCTGCAATCAAAGACGGCGAAACGATTTTTTCACAGGGGGTGCAGGATTTTTGGCATGATTTAGATATGTTTCGGCTTAGAATTTCCGACATTTTGGTAGGCTGTGTGTTAGTCAATTTAGATACATTAGTTTAGTCTATAATTAGATACATGCAGCTTCTCTTCTGTTACTCTAGAATACGAAATAAACCCTTGTAACATTTTCTCTGTCATCTTCTTTTGCGGATTAAAGACGTTTAGGGACCGGGAAAAAATGATATGACCCCCCCCCCAAAAATACATTAAAAAAAGAAAAGATTTTCGGTGCAAAATGTCCTCAATAATTCAGTTTGACTGGTTGTAAGGAAATACAAAGCTCTGTAAATGACCCAACATGTTTCTGATAAGATTTCAGTTTAGCTTGGAAGCATATTTTATGTGGTTGAAATACTATCAGCTTTTATGATGCCGATAAAGATAGCACCTCTACAGATGGTATCGAACTGAGCATTTGCATTCTCTCAAGATGCTGAAATAAAAATCATATTTCTCCACACCTCTTCCTGAGTAAACATTTAGCCTACATTTGGTGTATAATTTTACTGCAAGAAATGCTGAATTCTGATGGAGTTAAAATGAAGGCTATCTGAAAGGTTAAAGACCTACAGTCAGTGTCCAGATTTTTAACCCATATGAACTGTAAACTACAGATACCTTGATGTGCCATAGGCCTATTTGAGGTCTTGTGACTGTCGAATTTGTATAGCGCCTCACAATCACCACACATAACATCGCCGGCACTGCTATCATCCTCTTTCACCACTTCACCAAATCTTTCCCATTACTTTTCTGATCCTCCCTTCTCTTTATTTTAAACTCTCCTTTTGCAGCTTTTCTCTTATTGAATTTAAACTCTGACCAGTAGAGGCTCCTCCTCAGTGAATTTCATACAAGTAAAATAGTGAAACATAAAAAAGTTATGTCAACAAATAATGAATGGAAACACACTGCTTTGCAATGAAGCTCTACAGTAGCCTCAACAGCCTTCTCTGGGGTAGCATCATGGTGTAGCCGGAGGACAGCTAGTTTCCATCCTCCTCTGGGTACATTGACTTTAATACAAAACCTAGGAGGCTCATGGTTCTCACCCCCTTCCATAGTCTTACACAGTAATTATGATAACTTCCGGAGGAAGTCCCTAAACATCCTCCAACCTATCAGAGCTCTTGCAGCATGAACTGACATGCTGTCCACCCAATCAAAGGATCAGATAATTAACCTAGTACTGAAAGCCTAAGCTACAGCTACCTAGCACTGCAGTACATACAATGTGTTGAGTAGTTGACTCAAAGACAGACAATAGTTGAACAGTTTTGAACAAATTAATTTCTTCAAAAATGAAGGAGAAGCAAGAGAGAGAGAGACAGCGAGAGAGATGTTTAGTTGTCTTTTTTCATTTTCACTTACTTAGCTAACGAATACAGCTAGCTAGTTCAGCTCAAAGAGAGAGGGGTGTTATGTAAGCTAGCTGGCTATGGCTATCCAACACTGGAACTCTTCCAAGTCACGGTAAGCTTTTGGTTTTATGAATTTCTTGCCACCGGGGCCTGCCGGTGTAACTGCTAAACTGCTTGCTATACACTAAACTGCATGAACAGGTTTACTAACACGTTAGTTCTAGTAGCTACGTTGACCAGGAAGTTCGCTAATATGGTGACAAGGAAGTAGGCTGTGTATAGTGGTTATTGGTTGTGGTAGTTATTTTTTTTTGCTTGGTCACAGACAGCTGTTGTGTTGTGCAATGAATCCACAAGTGAAGGGAAAAGGTAATAGAAGGAGAGCGCGTAGATGTGAGAAGGAATTATACAACAGGGAAAGTGTATGTGGCTGCTATGAAAGTGAACTGTGTTTGCAGGTGATTTTATCCAATAGAAACTCTCGTTTGCAACTGCTGGACTAATGATTACACCCGAGATTAGCTAGATGCAGGCAAGAGTGTACAGCTGAATGCCTTCAACTGAATGTTGTCTTCCACATTTATCCCAACCCCTCTGAATCAGAGAGGTGAATGACAGTCATCCAATATGCTGAAATAAAAATGATCTTATCTTAAATGGAACCGACCGCCACTGACTCCAACATTGTCCTTTTTGTCTCCGTGGATTGACATTAACTTTTTCTGCCTGTTACCAACAGCATTTGGCGATTGGCTTGTAGGCTATTTGGGCATGTACAGTTAGGCCCTAAAGCTTATGCACTAATGCCAGATAGCCTAAAATAATGAAAGAAACCCCTCAATGTAGCCTATAGATATAAATTGCACAATAATTATAAATTTATGGATTTTTTTAAGGCATTGTTTTCTCTTTATTCAACCTGCCCGCCAGCCGCCCTTCATCTACACGATATTTAATGACCTTAAACCTGGCTGCCCAGCGTATAAAACCCTGGGTTATGAGTCAACCTGTGCATCACTAATATATAAATCATTGGTGTGTAGGCCAACAGATGGGTAGGTATCAGCTGTTTTCCTTTTGAATGTGGCAAAATACACGTACTTTACTCTCAAAATCTAACTATACTGAACAAAAATATAAACGCAACATGCAACCATTTCAACGATTTTACAGAGTTACAGTTCATATAAGGAAACCAGTCAATTGAAATACATTCATTAGGCCCTAATCTATGGATTTCACATGACTGGGCAGGGGTGCAGCCATGGGTGGGCCTGGGAGGGCATAGGCCCACCCTCTGGGAAGCCAGTCCCAGCCAATCAGAAGGAGTTTTACCCCATAAAAGGGCATAAATACTCCTCAGTTTCATCAGCTGTCCGGTTGACTGGTCTCAGATGATCCTGCAGGTGAAGGAGCCGAATGTGGAGGTCCTGGCCTGGCTTGGTTACACGTAGTCTGCGGTTGTGTGGCCGGTTGGACAAACTGCCAAATTCTCTAAAACGACATTGGAGGCGTCTTATGGTAGAGAAATGAACATTCAATGCTCTGGCAACAGCTCTGGTGGACATTCCTGAGTCAGAATGCCAATTGTGCGCTCCCTCAAAATGTAGATATCTGTGGCATTGTGTTGTGTGACAAAACTGCACATTTAAGAGTGGCCTTTTATTGTATCCAGCACAAGGTGCAACTGTAATTATCATGCTGTTTAATCAGTTTCTTGATATGCCACACCTGTCAATTTGATGGATTATCTTGGCAAAGGAGAAATGCTCACGAACAGGAATGTAAAATTTGAGCAAAATAACCTTTTTGCGCATATGGAAAAATTCTGGGATATTTTATTTCAGCTCATTAAAACATGGGACCAACACTTTACATGTTGTGTTTATATTTTTGTTCAGTATACATTCAATCTAAATTATATTTCCTGCTGATAAGTGGTCTAGGTAAGAAACCTTAGCATCACTGTCCTTGTCTCTCTTTGTGATGACTTGATTGGTTGAAACCAAAATGATTAAGTCCTATCCAGACATCCAAAAATGAGGAGGGGAGTACTAGACACCACCTCTATTCTAACCGAGTCCCTATACCCTGATCATTAATGCGATGGTGGCTCCATCTCAAGGTCATCAAACCATCCACGGCTCCCCCTTGACACCCCCTAAAGGTCAGAGGTCAGTCTTCCTGTGTGCTCATGAGGCTGCCCTTTTCAGTCCCAATCAGCAGCTCTTTTTTCCCAGCGCCCGAATGAAGAGACGCGTGACAAAGGTCATGGAAATGGATTTCCTTTGCATTTGACTGGATGAAAAGGTCAGAGGAAGGGCACCCCAAAATGGCACACAACCCTGCAACCTCACGGGAACTAGGGGAATTGCTGTGCCACTGTGACCTCCATACAGACCCATCATAGGAAGAGACCAGTGGTGGAAAAAGTACCAAATCGTCATACTTGAGTAAAAGTAAAGATACCTTAATAGAAAATGACTGAAGTAAAAGTGAGTCACCCAGTAAAATACTACTTGAGTAAAAGTCTAAAAGTATTTGGTTTTAGATATACTTAAGTATCAAAAGTAAATGTAATTGCTAAAATATACTTAAGTATCAAAAGTAAGAGTAGAAATCATTTCAAATGATATTAAGCAAACCAGACGGCACTATTTTCTTGTTTTTTAAAAATGTACGGATAGCCAGGAGCACACTCCAACATATAATTTACAAACGAAGCATGTGTGTTTAGTGAGTCTGCCAGATCAGAGGCAGTAGAGATGACCAGGGTGATCTGTTGATAAGTGTGTGAATTGGACCATTTTCCTGTCCTGCTAAGTATTCAAAATGTAACGAGTACTTTTGGGTGTCAGGGAAAATGTATGGTGTAAAAAGTACATTCTTTTCTTCAGGAATGTAGTAAAGTAAAAGTTGTCAAAAAATATAAATAGTAAAGTACATAGTACAGCTATTCTAGTGTTCTAGGCAGTTTTCATTGGGAAAAGTCACTTGACTACACTAGAAGTTAATAATGATGAAACACCTGTCAACTGTAGTAAACGAGTTACTCAGGCCCAACGCCCCATGAGGAGCATAGGCCATCAATGACGCCGGCTTCTCCTGCGAACTCGACATTGGGCAGTTTTCTGAATTTCATTCCAGGAGTAGCCAATCTTTCTGTGGAAATAAGTTGTATTCATTCCTTTCATTCATTCGTTCGTTCGTTCATTTCCAGAAAGCCGTGGATGGTTTGATGAGTCGGTGGGTTTGCACAGACAGACAGGAGGCAGGTTTTACAAGATTGATTTATTAACTATAATACAGGTCATGTAAGGCCTTGCTGTATACACCATTCCTATTGAGACAAATTACCATACTCTTAGCAAATAATGACAGCATTTTTTTTTGTGTTGATGTATTTTTTCAGTTTACTTTTTTTTTTTCTCAATCTTTTATACAGGTTTAATTTTTTTCCATCATTTTTGATTTTTTTTTATCTTCTTGTCTTAAATACTGAGAGTGGTCGAGCCCCCTCCCTTGCCTGGGCAAAAATCATGCACTATACTGGGCTGGTCTCTTCACCATTCACAAAATTGTTAAAAAACGTTTTATTTTATTTTTTATTATTAAAAGAAAAAAGAAAAACAATTCTATCACCATTGACTAAAGGGCAAAGTGTTAGACCCCCTAACATACAAATAAACAACCATTTGAATATAGTTTGCTTGTTTCTCATTTTAACTTAACAGACCACCTGTCACCATTGTTGCAAAGAATAAAATAAGAAATGATGCAGCCACATAAGATCGCAGAACCAGTCACATTTTTAATACGATTGCTTTTTTTCTTCTCTCCATTTGTCGCTTTGCTTCCTCTCTCCCCCACCCTTTTTTTGCACAGTCTTTGGCTGCCTCACAGTCTGTTCAGTATTAACACATTGATATACACAGGGAATGCCACTGGCCGGCATTCAAAAGTACCAAAGTTTGCCTGTCCCCCCCCCCCCCCCCCCCCATCTCCCAAATAATGATCCCATTCACATCACATCTCTCTCGCTCTCGTTCTCTCTCTCTCTCTCTCTCTCTCACTCACTCTCCATCTGTAAAAAGTAAACCTATAGGTAACTAACGGGATAACTGTGGTCAGGTCCAGGTTACATTAAGTGGGGTAATGACCGTGAGGATAAATGCAGTCTCCACTGTAAGCGACATGGTCTTTCTTTAGGGTTGAGTTACACAGCTCAAATGACATCAGTCCCTAACAGACATGTCATATAGGTAGTGTATACTGACAAGAGATCATTGGGTCGGCGTCAGGGTATAACTTCAGTGATTTGCAGGGAGGCCTGTCAGTCAAGACGATGGGAGCTGGAGAGACGTGGAGACAGGCATGAGTGTGTAAAGCCAAAGGTCAAAATGAAACCAATTTCATGACCTTGGTTTCACTCTTTCTAATGTGTGCGGACACACACACACACACACTAACGATCAAACAGGTTTCTATGACAACCACAGACAGGACCATGGAATTCCGCAGTCATCAACACAGATGAATAGACTGTCTGTTCTGCTCCATCCCGGAGCGTCTCTCTGGACCAGGGAACAGAGCCGTGTCAAAAGAGGGCAGGGATACCAAGTGGTGCCAACCAGGAAGTGGGATACCAATAAACATAGGATGGCACTGAGGGACTATCAACACCATTGGCTGCGTTTCAATACACTAAACTTGCTTCCTCATCTCCTTTCCTTCGTGTGCTTCCCGGTCACACTCAGCTGAATGGATGTGAACAGCTATCCTGAGCCAGCCTCAAGACAAAAACACATGACTACACATCTCCAAGTACTGCCAACTAGCAGTTGCACAGCTGGACACTGGACTAGTCACTGGACTGTCTGCATCATGGACAGCTGACATGAACATCTATGTTGCCATACACTTCCTCAACACCACACTCTGGAGAGTATATATCTGGAGCAAAGTGCTGGCAGCCTAGCAACACAACAGATATGATCATCCACAGGCTAATCTCAACGCAGTTAAAATGGCTTTCATAGTATAGACTCTCCATCTATGTTATATACAAAGAATTCCTATTGGGCTCAATATGTCCATTTGACTTGACATTCAACAGATAAATATGGGGGATTATGCATGTGGAAAGATCTGTTACACACAAGGGTGGGGGGGGGTAGTGTTCCGCCCATGCAGTGGTGGGTGAGGTCATAGCTGCAGTAACTATGTTGTCCACCAGATGGCAATGGTGTGTTCTCAGAGAGGTGGCTACATGACTTCACAACGCATTAGACGTGGTGAGAAAGTGTTTTGTCGCACTTCTCACTAAAGAGGCTCCCAAAAGTGCTCTGCAGTCTCTCAATCTCAATAAACTTCAGAGAGCTCTACACTAATGATTCTCCCGCTCTCTACCATATTAGAAGCATGTGCACACACACGCACACACACACACACACAGACACACACACAGGTCATGCTCCCATGTCTCTCCAGGCTTTCAAACCCCTCATGGGTAACAGGAGGAAGAGGGAATTCCCTGCAACCACTTCCCAATGCCTCCTGGGATCCTTAAGGGAATCGTTATGGCTGTTCCTCTCTGTATTCCGTGTCGAAGAGCCCTAAATGCTTTTCAGAGTCCGTAAAGTGCATCCCTGAATCCCACCCCTTCCCGATCCCTATCCTTATCCCTCCTAATTCTCCCTGCCAGTTATTCCCGCCCTTCACAGAAAGCAGAAGGGCCAATGAGAAGTAAGCATGGACATCTGACAGGAGGGACTTGCTGTGTGAGAGTGCATGCTGATCGGTCAGTCATCAACGGAGCACTCTCCAAAACTGATCCACAGTTTGAAAATCTAAATGGAAGCATAAGGGGGAAAGAGAAAGGAAGGGGTGGAACAACATTAAACATCCGGAAGAAATGGGAGTAAAGATATCCTCTTTAATCAAAAGAAAAACGTCTCTCAGCGTTGCTTGGAGGCTCGGGGGCATGGGGTCAGAGGAGACAGAAATGAACGGAGGAGATCTCCCAAGATGCCGAGGGTGTGAGAGCACCCAACGTTCCGTGCTCCAGCCTCCCTGCAGATCCAGTTAGTTGAGACTTTTGTTCTTGGCGTTATCTCTGGTTGTAATGGACACTGAAGCGGAGGGGGTTGGGGGGGGGGGGTTTAGGAATGAGTCTATTGAAGTGGAAGCTAGTCCATGTGGGAGAGGTGAAGCCTGCCTCTAGTCCATTTCCTGGTAACAATGGTCAAATAAACGCTGAGAAGCTACTGGTTAGGTCCTCCCTCCACATTGACCCAGGATCAACCTGGGGGGGACAGGGCAGTCGCTGGCAATCCACAGCCCCATCGCGGTGAGTGGCGGTGAGGCGAGGAAGGTGGGGCACTGGGGAGTGGTTTTAGAGTCCAGCTAGAAGGTCCATATAGTTCATGCTCTTCCCACACTTCCCCCAAAGATACCCTGCCTAGCTACGGTCAGAAGTTCTGAAGGTTTTTTTATGTTTGGGGAGGGACATGACACATGGTGTTTCCCTGGGTGTTACTCCCTCACTGAGCCCAAATGACACGGGCTGACGACACAGGGGTGTCCGGGCGAGGCTCCAGTGGGAGGGCAGCAAAGTGTGTGTTGGAGGGGGAGGTACTCTCTAAGGCAGTGGAGAAGGGGGCAGAAGAAGTGGTAGAGAAGAGAGACGAGTCAAGAGACTACAGTGGTATGGGAGGACAAGTCGTGGCTCTTGTGGCTCAAAAGTTCCTCTTTCCCACCCCCTCCCCTGCGTCATGTGTGTGTGTGTGTATATATCTTTAAACGCAATGGGGGTTGGATAACCCCCTCTCCCAACAGTTTTTCCCTATATGTACTGCATCTCACTCACCTGCTCATCTTCTCTTTTGCTTTCCCTGTCCCTAAAACTCACTCTCTTCTCTATCCCTCCATATTTCTCACCAAAATCTCTCCCACTTACGTTCTTCTCTCACCGCCCCCTCATACCTCCCTCTGAATCTCAAACTCTTTGCATCTCTCCCTCGCTAATCTCTTTCTTTCCTTCCATCCCTGGCTCACAGCATGTGTTGTTCCGTGGGGGGGTGATGGGGGTGCAGGGGGGGCAGCAGGGCCTGAATGGGGGACTGGGGGGTGTGTGGCGGGGACATCTGGGTATGGGGCGGCCCGTAGTGGGGGATGACGGGCGGCGTGGCGGGCATAACGTAAGGGGCCGGGGCGGGTGTGAGGGACGGAGAGCTGTAGGCCAAGGAGGAGTAGGCCGAGGTTCCCCCGTGGGAGGAGAGGGTAGCGGTGGGGGAGGCGTGCCCGCTAGGGGTGTCAGACAGGGGCTGATTGTAGAAGAAGAAAGCACACTGGTGGATGAAGGACTCGATGATTGTCTGGTAGGTCCGCGTGGCCGTCAGGGCGTCCATTGTTGTGAAGTCGGGCCGCATCAGAGTGGGCCAAAAACAGATGGACAGATTCTCACTGGTCATCAGGTTCAAACGGTTATTCTGGCTCACCCTGAGGGGGGGGGGGAGAGAGCGAGAGAGAGAGGAAAAGAGGGTTAATGGAGAGACAGATAGGGAGAGAGACAGAAAACACAACGTAAATTGTTCAAGGAATCATAAAGTGACATCATCTAGAAATCTAAACTCTGCCGGGTTTGTGCCTTGACTGAATTTAAAGCTGACTCAAGCAGGCAGGGTGGGCCTCCCGGGTGGCGCAGTGGTCTAGAGCACTGCATCGCAGTGCTATGCTGCGCCACCAGAGTCTGGGTTCGCGCCCAGGCTCTGTCGCAGCCGGCCGCGACCGGGAGGTCCGTGGGGCGACGCACAATTGGCTTAGCGTCGTCCGGGTTAGGGAGGGTTTGGCCGGTAGGGATATCCTTGTCTCATCGCGCTCCAGCGACTCCTGTGGCGGGCCGGGCGCAGTGCGCGCTAACCGAGGGGGCGGGTGCACGGTGTTTCCTCCGACACATTGGTGCGGCTGGCTTCCGGGTTGGAGGCGCGCTGTGTTAAGAAGCAGTGCGGCTAGGTTGGGTTGTGCTTCGGAGGACGCATGACTTTCGACCTTCGTCTCTCCCGAGCCCGTACGGGAGTTGTAGCGATGAGACAAGATAGTAATTACTAGCGATTGGATACCACGAAAATTGGGGAGAAAAGGGGATAAAATTAAAAAAAAAAAAAAAAAAAAAAAAAGCAGGCAGGGTGGAAGGTCAAAGGTCGCAGGGTGGATGACTGTTACTGTAGTCAGCGCGGCCGTCACAGCTCTGTCACCTAAGCCACTCACTTGTTCAAGTGATTGATGACGTATTTGAAGACGTCGTAGTTTTCCCTGGGGAAACGGCGCAGGATGTCCTTCATGGCGTGAACCCGCTGATCCCTGTCGTTGATCTCTGATTCGGAGAGAGGAGAGGTGAGAGAGAAAGAATGAAAGCACATGAATGCACACACACACATACACACACAACCAGAGAAAGGTCCCACACATGCAGGGACAGGGAGGGGGAAGCATGGCACACACTGACACAAACTGAAATCACAGCTGAGAGTCAGCGTTGACTTAACAAAGCATAGCAGTGATCACACACACACACACAGTTATAAACCCATACACACATGAACACACACAGGTCCTCTGGGTGTGCTGAGCCCAATGGTAGGAGTGAGTCAGACAAGCTGATATCAGCACTCCAACACAGCCTGTCTTGTGTGTCTCCATGTGAGCGAGGCAGATGGAGTCACACACACACACACACACACACACACACACACACACACACACACACACACACACACACACACACACACACACACACACACACACACACACACACACACACACACACACACACACACACACACACAGCCTTTCACATGTTATCCAGCTCCTTCAAAACCCAGTTGTGTTCACTTCTTCTGCAGTCTACAGTCATACACAGAGTTCTGCAATCCATCCTGTAAGCGTTTGTTTTTTAACTCCTCTTTAAACAGTGTGTGTAGTGTCTCTCTCCTGCTGCAGGCTGCAGGGTTTCATCAGGGCTTTGTCACGGCTCAAGGGCCTCGCACACACAGGCACGCACACACAATCCGCTCACTGAGTTGATGGCCGCCCTCCAGAGTACAGGTACATCTCTGGGCCGCGACGCTACACCTTAAATCTCCACGGCGACGGATTACAAAATGCAATGGGAGTGACAGACCGGAGAGGAAAGAAGTGCACTTCTTAATCTGACATTCTGTATCGTTTTTGTTTGTCTTTCTTCACAGGAAATGTATGCGTCTTCCATTGGAGGCTCCTCAAAGAGGAAAGGGGAGGACCATCCTACTCAGTGAATTTCATCAAAATAAAACTGTGAAACATTAAGCGATCCTTTTTAGATAAAACGATACTAAATATATTTGCGTCACCAAATCATTTATTAAAACACACTATTTTGAAGGTCTATAGTATCAACAGCACTCTATAGGGTAGCACTGTGGTGTACCCGGAGGACAGCTAGCTTCCGTCCTCCTCTGGGTGCATTGACTTTAGTACAAAACCTAGGAGGCTTGTGGTTCTCACCTCCTTCCATAGACTTACACAGTAATTATGACAACTTCCGGAAGATGTCCTCCAACCTATCAGAGCTCTTGCATCATGAACTTACATGTTGTCCACCCAATCAAAGGATCAGAGAATGAATCTAGTACTCAAATCATAACTACAGCTAGCTAGCACTGCATAAAATGTAGTTGACTCAAAGAGAGAGAAAGACAATAGTTGAATAGTTTTGAACAAATTCATTTAGTAAAAAATGAAAGGGAAGCAAGAGAGAGATAGCTATATTGAGTTGTATTTCTTTTCACTTACTTAGCGAGTGAATGCAGCTAGCTAGTTTAGCCTACACAAACAACCGGCTCAAACAGAGAGGGAAACTGTTAGCTAGCTGGCTATAGCTATCCAACACTGGAACCCGTCCAAGTCAAGGTAAGCTTTTGGTTTTATTAATTTATTGCCACCGGGGCCCACCGGTGTAACTGATAAACTGCTTGCTGCTGACCATACACTGTACTGCATGACTGTAGTGAGTTTACAAATGTGTTAGTTCTAGTAGCTATGTTGACCACTACGTTAATATGGTGACAACAATGTAGGCCGCTGCGTGGAGTGGTTGGCGGTTTGGCTTGGAAAGTCTTTTTTCTCCTGGTCACAGCCTGCTGATGTGTTTGCGCACTGAAGTCCACAAGCGAAGGGAAAAGGTGAGAGGAAGAAGGCAGGTAGATGCGAGACGGAATTGTACAGCGATCAACGGGATCATGCTGTTTGTATGTGGCTGCTATGAAAGTGAACTGTGTTTGCGTGTGATCAGGGGTGTGTTCATTCCGCCGATTCTGTTGAAAAAATATTGCTTAAACGGACGCAAACGGAATGAAACTGGGATAAACGTACCTCAATATGTCCAACAGAAACTCTTGTTAACAAGAGTTGGACTAATGTTTGCACTCTAGATCAGCTAGATGCAGGCTAGAGTGTGCAAGGCGGGATTGAATGCGTCAACGTCTGTTACCTTGATTACTCAAATTTCTCTGACCTGTGCACCTACGTTGTAAACTTTCCTTCATAGGTTGTGGCAACCTCATGATGGGTATAGGGAAAAATCTTGTATCATGTAGTAGCCTAAACCTATATATGTTACATTGAGCTGGGTGAATGGAATATGAATGACAGTCACCCAGTATGCTGTAATAGAAATAAGGCCATGCGCATAAAAAAAAAAAGTGTCCTCCATCTTAAACGCCACTGGTTTCTTCATAGAGACCAAGTAGGTTAAGCAAGAACAACCCTAATCCATTCTCACCCCAAACCTCTTTCCCCAGCCACAGCCCCCCTCTCCCCAGTCCCCCTTTCTCTGACCCCCCCCCCAGCCCCATGTCTTACTGAAGGCCTCCACCAGTTCAATCTGATGGCTGTAGGGCACCAGTGGTTCAGGAAGCTCAGAGAAGAAGGCCTTCATGGCCCCGGCCACCGTGTGGATAGTGAAGTCCTTCTCCACCAGGTCCAGGTTATGGTCTAGCAGGGAGACAGAGAGTGAGGGAGAGACAGAGAGAGGGGATTCGTTAGAATAAGACATGGAAGAGATCCCCTGATTTAGGATATGATCTGCAAGAGACAACAAAATGAAACACACACACACACACACACACACACAAAAAGTCTGCCTTAAACTCATCCGTTTTACTGCTATAGTATCACCCCGCCTGGTGATAGACTAAAATACCCGACTAAACAAACCCCAACACCAGCGCGCAAAGTTCTGCATAACGGGATAAGCAGAACCCTGCTTATCCCGTTAGAAGGAACTGCACCCAATTGGCTCCAGCTTCTCAGCGAGTCTCTCTTATTCAGTGTGGCAGCTCAGTATAAGGGACCACACGGGAGAGAGTGGGAACAAAGTTCGCAGCACCAGAAGCAAACTGATGATTACAACTATAAACCAAGATTAATCACAGGTGACCCCTGCCCTGCTGACACAGGCTTGTCGTACAAAACACAGAGAAAGAGAACGAGTGTGAGAGAAGGAAGGAGAAGGATAAGAAAATTAGACTATTAAAAACCCTTCTCGGATTACTCTCTCGTATCTATGACAAACGTAGAGAAAGAGATCTTGGGAGATGGGGGGAATAGAAGGGGGGGGGCGGGGGGAATTGACAGTGGAAGAGAGTTAGATAGACAGCGATGGTGAGAGGATAGCAAGGAAGGATGAAAAAGAGATGGAAAAAAAGAGTGGGGGACAAAAGAGAACCCGTGGTGTACATAACAGACCAGCTTCAGTGATAACACTGGGCCCAAGTCAGTTCTGACCCATTAATGTCTAGTGCTCTAGGGTTCAGACCGGTTTCCAGACCAGGCCTCAGAGTGAGCTCCAGATCTCAGTGCTCCTAAAGCCCGGTTCAGATACAACAGCCGACATAAGGAGAGACGAGACAAAACTAGCCAGGAGACGAGCGGTTGAGGCCGTTTCCACGGTAACGGCGACTCAATGACTCGATACAACTTTGATGCAACGTTTCCACTTGTCGTAGCACGGTGTTTGTAGAAAACGAGTATCATGAAATACATGCCCCAGAAACAGGGCACATTTTGTGACGTGTCAGATAAATATCAGCAAGCTAGACAGCAGCAAAATAACTAGCTAGCAGTCTGCCTGGCTAAACGCAGAACGTCAGCACACTGCTCTCTGATTGGCTAAACGGATCTGTCTCATCCGAAGTCTTTAGCTCAGATCTGACATGTTGAACCTCCAACAACCCACATGAGACGTCCTAAAACTAGACGCTTCAGATCAAGAACACTTCGTTCCATAACTGCTTAAAACCGTCTTGTCTCGGCTGTTCTATCTGACTGGGCTTTAGGTAATAGCTGATTTGTGGTTATGGGTTACCTGTGCTGTGAGGGGTGGCTAGGTAATAGCTGATTTGTGGCTATGGGTTACCTGTGCTATGAGGAGTGGCTAGGTAATAGCTGATTTGTGGCTATGGGTTACCTGTGCTGTGAGGGGTGGCTAGGTAATAGCTGATTTGTGGCTATGGTCTACCTGTGCTGTGAGGGGTGGCTAGGTAATAGCTGATTTGTGGCTATGGGTTACCTGTGCTGTGAGGGGTGGCTAGGTAATAGCTGATTTGTGGCTATGGGTTACCTGTGCTGTGAGAGGTGGCTAGGTAATAGCTGATTTGTGGCTATGGTCTACCTGTGCTGTGAGGGGTGGCTAGGTAATAGCTGATTTGTGGCTATGGGTTACCTGTGCTGTGAGGGGTGGCTAGGTAATAGCTGATTTGTGGTTATGGTCTACCTGTGCTGTGAGGGGTGGCTAGGTAATAGCTGATTTGTGGTTATGGTCTACCTGTGCTGTGAGGGGTGGCTAGGTAATAGCTGATTTGTGGTTATGGTCTACCTGTGCTGTGAGGGGTGGCTAGGTAATAGCTGATTTGTGGTTATGGTCTACCTGTGCTGTGAGGGGTGGCTAGGTAATAGCTGATTTGTGGCTATGGGTTACCTGTGCTGTGAGGGGTGGCTAGGTAATAGCTGATTTGTGGCTATGGGTTACCTGTGCTATGAGGAGTGGCTAGGTAATAGCTGATTTGTGGCTATGGGTTACCTGTGCTGTGAGGGGTGGCTAGGTAATAGCTGATTTGTGGCTATGGTCTACCAGTGCTGTGACGGGTGGCTAAGTAATAGCTGATTTGTGGCTATGGTCTACCTGTGCTGTGAGGGGTGGCTAGGTAATAGCTGATTTGTGGCTATGGTCTACCTGTGCTGTGAGGGGTGGCTAGGTAATAGCTGATTTGTGGCTATGGGTTACCTGTGCTGTGAGGGGTGGCTAGGTAATAGCTGATTTGTGGCTATGGGTTACCTGTGCTGTGAGAGGTGGCTAGGTAATAGCTGATTTGTGGCTATGGTCTACCTGTGCTGTGAGGGGTGGCTAGGTAATAGCTGACTTGTGGCTATGGGTTACCTGTGCTGTGAGGGGTGGCTAGGTAATAGCTGATTTGTGGCTATGGGTTACCTGTGCTGTGAGGGGTGGCTAGGTAATAGCTGATTTGTGGCTATGGGTTACCTGTGCTGTGAGGGGTGGCTAGGTAATAGCTGATTTGTGGCTATGGGTTACCTGTGCTGTGAGGGGTGGCTAGGTAATAGCTGATTTGTGGCTATGGGTTACCTGTGCTGTGAGAGGTGGCTAGGTAATAGCTGATTTGTGGCTATGGGTTACCTGTGCTGTGAGGGGTGGCTAGGTAATAGCTGATTTGTGGCTATGGTCTACCTGTGCTGTGAGGGGTGGCTAGGTAATAGCTGATTTGTGGCTATGGGTTACCTGTGCTGTGAGGGGTGGCTAGGTAATAGCTGATTTGTGGCTATGGGTTACCTGTGCTGTGAGGGGTGGCTAGGTAATAGCTGATTTGTGGCTATGGTCTACCTGTGCTGTAGGTGTAATTGTATTGTCACCTTGTTCTAGCGTCCTGATCGATTGGACACAGGACTTCGCTTCTGATTACCTCAGCCGGATTCAGCCTTACCGATGTGCAGTGGTATATACCAGCAAGCATGCTTCATTAACCAAACCAATCTGGAGGTAATTAACGGCCCACACCACACATACTCATGGACACACACACAGAAGCTACGCTACGGAGGAAGGCCTCTCCTTCCTGTAGATCAATGCTACAGATGCTCCCAGGTTAATTAGGTGAATCCATTGGACAACAAGCTTCTGGATAGATACAACACACTAACACTGCACCTCTGTGGCCTGTTTGTGCCTAGGTATGGGAGTGTGTTTCTGCGTATTGGTGAGTTTGTGTGTGTGCATAGGTCAGTATGTGTACATGTAGACACCGACTACAGGTGGCATGGGGTCTGACAGCCCTACAATAATTACACTCAGTGGCCAGTGTACTAGGTACACCCATCAAGTACCGGGTCAGTCCCCCCTTTTCCTCCAGAACAACTTGAATTATTTGGGGCATGGAAACATTGCTCAATTGGTGTAAAAGGGACCTAATGAACGCCAGGAAAACATTTCCCACATCATTACACCAGGAGGGGACCATGGACTCATACTGCTAACGCCAAATCCTGACTCTGCCATCAGCATGACGCAACAGGAACCAGGATTCGTCAGACTAGACAATGTTTTTCCACTCCTCAATTGTCCAGTGTTGGTGATCACATGCCCACTGGAGCCGTTTCATCTTGTTTTTAGCTGATAGGAATGGAACCCAGTGTGGTCGTCTGCTGCAATAGCCCATCGGTGACAATGACCGACGAGTTGTGCGTTTACGAAATGCCGTTCAGCACACCACTGTTGTACTGCGCCGTTAGTTGCCTGTGGCCCGCCTGTTAGCTTGCAGGATTCTTGCCATTCTCCTTTGACCTATCACCCACAGGACTGCCCCTGCCCTGCCCCTTTTTGTTTGGCGCGCCATTCTCAGTAACCCTAGACCAGCGTGCAGGGGTGCACGTTTTGTTGTTTTGGCCTAGCACTACACAGCTGATTCAAATGATCAAAACCTGATGATTAGTTGATTATTTGAATCAGCTGTGTAGTGCCAGGGAAAAAAACGTAAGCGTGCAACCCTCGGGGTCCCGAGGACCGAGTTTGGGATACCCTGCCCTAGACACTGTCGTGTGTGAAAAGCCCAGGAGGCTGGCCATTTCTGAGATACATACCACACTCAGTCACTGCGGTCACTTGTTTTGCCCATTCTAACATTCAATCGAACAGTAACTGAATGCCTCGATGCCCGTCTGCCTGCTTGATATAGCAAGCCGCGGCCACGTGACTCACTGTCTGTAGGAGCAAACCATCTTCGTGAACGAGGTGGTGTGCCTAATAAACTGGTCACCGAGTGTAATTTGTAGCATACTGTTGACAATTCATATTGTTGGTGTGTGGGTTTTTGTATTCAATGTCTACGGTCAAAAGAGAGGTTCTGGTGACTCACCCTGGTCAAACTGCCTCTGCATGCTCTCCATCTCTGACTTGTTCCCACTCACCCTGTAGATCCCTTCAGTAGTGATACCTGAGAGAGGAGACAGGAGAGAGAGAGAGAGAGAGAGAGCAGCGACGGAGAGAGAGCAGCGAGAGAGAGAGAGAGCAGCGAGAGAGAGAGAGAGCAGCGAGAGAGAGAGAGCAGCGAGAGAGAGCAGCGAGAGAGAGAGAGAGAGAGCAGCGACAGAGAGAGAGAGAGAGCAGCGAGAGAGAGATGAGAGAGAAGAGAAGCGAAGAGAAGAGAAGAGAGATTCAGTACACTTTATCCACAACAGTACACTTTACTTTCAACATAACATTTTTCATCCATCCAACTCACAGTCAGAACACACACACACAGACATCAATAACAACACAAGTGTCCTCCTATAGCCTCTGTGTAAGGACTTCCAATAGAGAGTGCTGTTAGAAGCAGTGTTCTATGCAGAGATTGTGTAGTAATGAAACAACAGACACAGTGGAGACTATTAGCGGCCTGGCCTTGTGTGTCCCCCCCCCCCCCCCCGAGACAGAACATAAGCACTATCAATGAAACTCATAAAGCATCAGTGTAGGCTTGCAGAAAGTGTTCCGGTGGGGCTTCTATAGTTCAAGATCCATAAACATGACTTAATGAACTCTGGTCCCATTTGTTCATCATCCCTCTCTTTCTCCTCCCCTCTTTGCTCATCATCTTCTCCTCTCTCTGCAATCCATGCCTTTACCACAGACATGGAGAGGACAAGGGTGTGGACAGACAGTGAGTGAGAGAGAGCGAGAGGGAGGAGGGAGGGAGACACGGAGGGAGGGAGACAAAGACAAATCCAGAGACAGGGAGAGATGGTAGGAAAGGAGGCTCTCTGTCAAGACGAGCGGCATCGATCCCCTCCTTCTGCCGATCAATTATCCACAAAAGCTTTTCTAGCCAGACTCCAGGGGAACAAGGGATGGAGAGAGAGATAGAGGGGAGGAGGGAGACAGAGGGAAACGGAGGGGAGACATGGAGTGAGTGGAGGAAGAGAGAAATAGAAGAGAATAAGAAAAGGAGAGGAGGAAGAGACATAATACATAATAATACATGCCATTCAGCAGAGGCTTTTATCCAAAGCGACTTACAACAGTGAGTGCAAACACTTTCGCATTAGTGTCCCCAGCAGGAACCGGACCCACAACTCTGGCTGTTATAGTTACCGCCACACCGGCAGTCACGAGGCATGAACAGAGTCACGAGTCACGACCGCAATCAAATTCCACTTGGCCGCTGAAGCCACTGGTCTTCTCCAAAACACCGCTCTGATGCTGCTGCTGGTCATTAGTAGCCTACCAAACTGGCGAACGGTCAGTCGCTAATGGCCTGTCGTTAATGGCCTGGTACTCAGGGCTCTATTGTCCCTCTAAACACTCTTACATCAATGCAAATACAATCAAATCAATCAAACACTTAATTAGAGCTCTGGCATTCAGAGTTTGACCGGAATAGGATCACCTGTCGCGCAGCGAGAGACAGCTCCTCATAGCTGCTTGATGCATGGAATGAAATAAGTGTTCCTATAGCCCAATGTTGCGCAACATTTCTATAGGCTATGCTATGCAATTGCGTGAGAAAATAGAGGTTTGATGGCCTCTATTAAAAAGAGGAGGATCTAATACATTGTAAGGATTTAATCAATTGTAAGGCTGCATGATGAGACTCTAATGATGATTTGAAAAAAAGTCACTTGAAAGGCATGAGCTCTGCTTTGTTTTATTTGTGCAGGCTGTACACACTCCAATAGTCTCTCATTCACAATTTGACAAGCACTTGATAATGCCTCGAATTTTACGCGGCATCCCCTTTGTGGCTGTAATGTCACCATAAAAAAAATCCATGTCTTTTGCGGCCCGGAGTGCTGCGTTGAGCCCTTCTCCCTGAGTGTGCTGCGCAATCCGAAGCGTCTCACTCCCACGGCTCTCCGTCACGTGATCAAGCCTTTCTCACAGGCTACAAGTTAAGACAGACACATCGCGGGACGCAACTGCGCGCGTCCTTATCCAATTCCGAGGTGCGTATTGAAGATATTGGATGAACTGTCCACATTTACTTTTCGTCAGCCAACAAGATGAGAAGGCCTAACGAAAAGCAAAAGTACTACTAGCCTATGTCAATCTACTATCCCCCATAGTACAAAAGTCCATATTCTATTCTGTGCGAGAAATAAATATTCCAAACAGTCTGGGACGTGATAGATCTCAAATTAATACAACCATTAGCATCAACAAAACTTTTTTAGGCAATGTGGCTGAGGCAACAGATCAGAACGTTTAGTTTAAAATGTTGATAAACTATTAGGCTATTTATTCACATTATAAGCACAGCAATGCGCACATGGTAGTAGGCTATAAGCGCAAATGTTCCATTAGCGGAAAACACCATTATCAAAAGTGACCGCAAATTATGCATGCATTTTCATGGTGAAAATTTCAAAAACTTGATACTCATGCGCTGCTTATATATGCCAATTAGGCTCTACGCCCTTTGTAAAGCGGATTAATGTGCTTCATTTTAAAACCTCTCTAGGCTAGGGGGCGGTATTTTCACGTCCGGATGAAAAGCATGCCCAAAGTAAACTGCCTGCTACTCAGGCCCAGAAGCTAGGATATGCATATTATTAGTAGATTTGGATAGAAAACACTCTGATGTTTCTAAAACTGTTTGAATAATGTCTGTGAGTATAACAGAACTTATTTGGCAGGCGAAAACCCAGAGGACAAACCATCCAGGATTTTTTTTTTTTGAGGTCACTCTCTTTTCAATAGGATCTAGATTTCTAA
The DNA here is from genome assembly GCF_045679555.1 of Salvelinus alpinus. NCBI lineage: Eukaryota > Metazoa > Chordata > Actinopteri > Salmoniformes > Salmonidae > Salvelinus > Salvelinus alpinus. The sequence goes on along the minus strand of NC_092106.1, from coordinate 6,847,883 downwards.
GGCACTTGCTTGCAGTTCCTATTGCTCCCACTAGATGTCAACAGTCTTTAGAAATTGGTTGATGTTTTTCCTTTGTGAAATGAAGAAGTAGGGCTGTTCAGAACGAGGGTAGAGTCTAGTGTACTGTTGTGGTTGGGGCGCACGACCTGAAAGCTCGCTCCACTTTGTTTTTATCCGCTATTGAACGCAGTTTATCCCGTCTTAAATTTGATCGATTATTTACGTTAAAAATACCTAAAGTTGTATTAGGAAAGTTGTTTCAAATGTTTGGACAAAGATTACAGGTAACTTATTAGATATTTTGTAGTCATGTTGCGCGAGTTGGAACCGGTGTTTTTCTGGATCAAACGCGCCAAATAAATTGACATTTTGGAGCTATAACGACGGAATTAATCGAATAAAAGGACCATTTGTGATGTTTATGGGACATATTGGAGTGCCAACAGAAGAAGCTCTTCAAAGGTAAGGCATGAATTATATCGTTATTTCTGAGTTTTGTGTCGCGCCTGGCGGGATGAAATATGATTGTCTTTGTTTGTTTGATGGGGTGCTGTCCTCAGATAATAGCATGGTTTGCTTTCGCCGTAAAGCCTTTTTGAAATCTGACATGGTGGCTGAATTAACAAGAAGTAAAGCTTTAATTTGGTGTATTGCACTTGTGATTGTATGAAAGTTAAATATTTCCAATAATTTAATTTGAATTTGGCGCTCTGCCATTTCACCGGATGTTGTCAAATCGATCCCGTTAACGGGATTTGATCCCTAAGAAGTTTTAAGAAGTTATTTGGCCACTTTAATTGTGATACAAACATTATTAAAACATTGGCCTATGGGCTAGGCTACATGAGGTGTGTGACTATGATTTGAACAAGTCGCAAAAAAAGCCATAGATTCTTATGCTGGGCATCATTCACAAGTGACAATATATCATTCACAAGTGACAGGCTAATATTGTCACCCAACAGACTATTCTTGATTTTATCTTCTCTTTACATATACTAAATAATATATGTGTGACATTTGTTTTGATTTAGAATGGACCATTATCATGCACCTGTATAGAAACATGTCATACATGCACTGAAATAGCGAATGGAGGACGCTTTTCCCCGTGGTTTGTTTTCATGCCAGCCAGGTAGGCTATACTCCTGTTGTAAATATAAGCAATGTGCTTAATATTAGGAAAGTTGAGAAATAAATATAGTAGGCCTAGCCTATAGAAATCTGATGGGATCCTCTTTTTATTAGTCGCTATCACTCTGTTTTCGCTCGCAAGTGCATAGCCTACATAAATGTTGCGCAACATGGCCTCTCGTGAAGTGTTTGATTAGATTTTCAAATACATTTGCATTGACGTCAGAGTGATTAGAGGGACATTCGAGGGATGAGTACCAGGCAGTTAGCAAGTTTGGTATGCTACTAATGACCAGCAGCAGCATCAGAACTTGGAGAAGCCTAATTACCGTGAATTTGACTGCCTTCATGACTTGTGACCGCCAACAGCCAGTTTGTGTCAAGAACTGCAACGCTGCTGGATTTTTCACGCTCGACAGTTTCTAGTGGGTATCAAGAATGGTCCAACACCCAAAGGACATCCAGCAAACTTGATACGACTGTGGGAAGCAATGGAGTCAACATTTGCCAGCATCCGAGTGGAATTCTTTCGACACCTTGCAGAGTCAATGCCCTGGCAAATTGCGGCAGTTCTGGGGGGCAAGTGTTCCTAATGTTTGGTATACACTTCCCTCTGTCCGGGCGTAGCGTCGGACGGAGCCACAGTGCCTCCCGAACCCCCCGTCTCAGTATCTATGCTGCAATAGTCTGTGCAGGGGGGCTAGGGTCAGTCTGTCCTCTCTGGTGTAATTATCTTGTCTTATCTAGTAACGGGTGTGAACTTAAGTATGCTCCTTCTAATTCCCTCATCTCCTCCCGGAGGACCTGAGCCCTAGGACCATGCCTCAGGACTACCTAGCCTGACGACTCCTGGCCGTGCCAGTCTCCAGTCCCGTCCACCTGGATGTGCTGCTGCTCCAGTTTCAAATGTTCTGCCTGTGGCTATGGATCCCTGACCTGTTCACCAAACGTTCTACCTTTTCCCGGACCTACTGTTTTCGACTCTCTCCTCCTCTTCCTCCCCTGCTGTGTCGACCTTTGAATGTTTGGCTATGAAAAGCCAACTGACATTTACTCCTGAGGTACTGACCTGACCTACAACCACTGTGATTATTATTTGACCCTGCTGGTCATCTATGAACGTTTGAACAAATCTTGAAGAACAATCTGGCCTTAATGGCCATGTACTCTTATAATCTCCACCCGGCACAGCCAGAAAAGGACTGGCCACCCCTCAGAGTCTGGTCCTCTCTAGGTTTCTTCCTAGGTCTCTGCCTTTCTAGGGAGTTTTTCCTAGCCACCGTGTTTCTACATCTGCATTGCTTGCTCTTCGTGGTTTAAGGCTGGGTTTCTGTATAAGCATTTTGTGATTTAAAAGGGCTTTACAAATACATTTCATTTGATATATTGGTAGGTTATATGTAAAGATTAAACTGAGAATAGTCTGATGGGTGAGAATATTATGACGTGCTTGTCAAATTGTGAATGAGAGACTGATGAAGTGTGTGCAGCCTGTGCAAGAAACAGAGCAGAGCCCATGTCTTTCATGCAACTTTATAATGTATTACAAATCAAAACATATAGCCTAATGTTTGTATCACAACTAAAGTTGCATAAATATCGAAATGAAGCTTAGAGAAGGACCCATTTCTTTGTTAACCACTAAACACAGGATAGCCGCATGTGCGCACTCCCATGGAAATCGTTTCTGAAAAATAGAATTGACATTTTATTCAGCTATGTTCAAATGTATTCTTCTGACTATAAAATAATGCCCCGGAAATTATAGGCACATCTTGTCTGCTAAATCAACTAGTATAGCCCACAGCCATATGGCATAACCAGATCAGGGCATAACAAAGACAACTCAGAATATTCTGTACTTTTTTTTTTGTTAGACCTGCCTAAAATAAATCATGGATTTATTGTTATGGTGTAGGCATGACAATCACCGGCTGACAAAATGTAATGAGCGCCACAGCCTTACTCTGGCATGCTACCTTCACGCTCGTACCATACAGAGCCAGAGTGAGGCAACAAGGACAGGGGAGGGAGGGAGAGAGAGATATAGACATGGGGGAGGATGGCAGTCAAAATGCAGAGGTCAGAGAGCGTGATGTAGAGGTTAACTTCCATCACCTTTTTTGTTCTGAGAGCAGCTCTGGACCGGTTTCCTTTCATCTGCAGCGACCGGGGTCAAACCAAACACGAGCACTTCCTGTGTACAGGTAACCTACATCCTGTCTGAGCGATCATCTCTTGCGTCTACAGGACTATCCCATCTTATCACATAATCATGACAATATTATATTCGCATTACATTTTCTTCCCCTCATCTCACCCATTTCTCTTCCATCTACAGTATAACATCGACACCATTAAGTAACATCCCAAACACATACATCCATGATAAGCATTAAACTTGTGTGAACAGCTCTCTCTCGCTTCCCAACACGCATTCATCGTTACAATTCATGACAACTGCTGTGAAAAGCAAAAACACTCACTCCACAGACAGACGGACGGACGGACGGACGAGAGAGAGAGAGAGAGAGAGAGAGAGAGAGAGAGAGGGGCAGTTGGCTCCGGCCTTGACTTCCGGAGGCGCAATGGTACAGCGTCTCGGACAAGGGTCAGACTGATCCTCAGCCCAGATGTGGGGTATGTCTCAGGGCCCCGTTGCCGCCGACAACAAGCAGCCGTTTTCACAGGCCACCGCGGAGACACGCCATCACTGGCTGCTGCCCTTTACGTCACTGTGGAGCTCGCTAGAATGAGGAGACGTGCCCACGCATGCTAACACACATTCATCATCTCAATACCCACAAGGAGAACACAGAACTCACTGAGTGGCAACAGAAGCACTACTCCGTACGGAGACTGAGCAAGGGATGGAGAGAGAGAGAGAAAGAGACGGTGAGAGAGAGAGAGAAAGTAAGATCAGAGGAAAAGGAGTGGGAGCGCAAAAGGGAAGAAGTTCAAAAAGGGGAAGACGGATAGAAAGAGAATAACAGTAGCAGGGATGCAGGTAACGAGAGTGAGGACAGAGGGAGAGACTGATGGAGGACGCGTGGGGGTGGAGAGAGCGCCCTTACACAGACATTGAGAGGGGGATGGAGGAAGGATAAGCGAGGCTGTGTATAGGAGTGCAGTGGGCTGCTCAGACAACAGTAGGGTGGGTATGTATTTTAGGTATAGGGTGAGGGAGAGGGGAAGGATGTCGGTCTGCTCCATAACGTCACTTATCCCCCTAACGCCCTGGACACCTTTAGAGTTACAGTCATAGGAGAGTCCTCTGCCTCTCCTCTGTCATACTCAACAAAAGGGGGGGGGCACAAGAAAGACACAGGCACACGAACACACACACAGAGACACATGACACATGCACACACAAACGCACATTTGACCCCTGAAGTTTATTTTACAGCAATAATATTACAGTACACTACCGTAATAAGTAAAGACACACTGTAGATCATTTTAGTGAGCATATTGGTATGTAAGCTCTGGACACTAACACCACTGAATGTCAGGATGCCGTAATGAACAAAACAAATGTATGTCACGTTGGCAACAACACCCTTAAATAGCCTCCGTGACTTATAAAACTGGACGGCACATTTAAGTTAGAGTCGGAGTGTGCTTGTCAGTGTGTTTAACATTGTGAAGCGTTTCTGATGCTACTCATGTAAAGCATTTGGGTGTGTCGCCATCTGAGCGCGTGTGCATATTTTTGTGCATGCCCTTATTTATTTGTGTTTGTGCACAGACTCCGCAGTGAGCGTGTAATCAGGGGATGTGGTGAAAAGGGCTGTGTGTTGTGTTGCTGCAGTGGGTTCCTTCTCCCTCCCGGTGCACACAGAGAAAAGAGCTGAACCCAAAGGTTGATCTAATTTCCTGCTCTGTGATATCGATCTGAAGGTGGGAGCTATCGGACAGAGGATTACCACTACCCCACTGCCTCTGAACACAGACAGAGAGAGAGAGAGAGTGAGAGAGAGACAGACAGAGACAGAGAGAGGCAGGGCGAGACAGAGGCAGCGTGAGACAGAGGCAGAGAAAGGCAGAGACACAGAGAGACATAGGCAGCGCGAGACAGAGGCAGCGTGAGACAGAGGCAGAGAAAGGCATAGACACAGAGAGACATAGGCAGGGCGAGACAGAGGCAGGGCGAGACAGAGGCAGCGTGAGACAGAGGCAGCGTGAGACAGAGGCAGAGAAAGGCAGAGACACAGAGAGACAGAGGCAGGGCGAGACAGAGGCAGCGCGAGACAGAGGCAGCGCGAGACAGAGGTAGAGAGAGACAGAGACAGTAAAATGCAGAGGCAGAGAAAGGCAGAGACACAGAGAGACAGAGGCAGGGCGAGACAGAGGCAGCGTGAGACAGAGGCAGCGTGAGACAGAGGCAGAGAAAGGCAGAGACAGAGAGACAGAGGCAGGGCGAGACAGAGGCAGCGCGAGACAGAGGCAGAGAAAGGCAGAGACACAGAGAGACAGAGGCAGGGCGAGACAGAGGCAGCGCGAGACAGAGGTAGAGAGAGACAGAGACAGTAAAAGGCAGAGAAAGGCAGAGACACAGATAGACAGAGGCAGGGCGAGACAGAGGCAGGGCGAGACAGAGGCAGGGCGAGACAGAGGCAGTAAAAGGCAGAGGGAGAGAAAGGCAGAGACACAGAGAGACAGAGGCAGGGCGAGACAGAGGCAGGGCGAGACAGAGGCAGCGTGAGACAGAGGCAGCGTGAGACAGAGGCAGAGAAAGGCAGAGACACAGAGAGACAGAGGCAGGGCGAGACAGAGGCAGGGCGAGACAGAGGCAGCGCGAGACAGAGGTAGAGAGAGACAGAGACAGTAAAAGGCAGAGGCAGAGAAAGGCAGAGACACAGAGAGACAGAGGCAGGGCGAGACAGAGGCAGCGGCAGCAGCGTGAGACAGAGGCAGCGTGAGACAGAGGCAGAGAAAGGCAGAGACAGAGAGACAGAGGCAGGGCGAGACAGAGGCAGCGCGAGACAGAGGCAGAGAAAGGCAGAGACACAGAGAGACAGAGGCAGGGCGAGACAGAGGCAGGGCGAGACAGAGGCAGCGCGAGACAGAGGTAGAGAGAGACAGAGACAGTAAAAGGCAGAGAAAGGCAGAGACACAGATAGACAGAGGCAGGGCGAGACAGAGGCAGGGCGAGACAGAGGCAGGGCGAGACAGAGGCAGTAAAAGGCAGAGGGAGAGAAAGGCAGAGACACAGAGAGACAGAGGCAGGGCGAGACAGAGGCAGGGCGAGACAGAGGTAGAGAGAGACAGAGACAGTAAAAGGCAGAGGCAGAGAAAGGCAGAGGGGGCAAGGAGAGAGGAGTGGTGAAAGAAAGAGACTAGATGGAGAGAAGGCCAAAGGAGGACACGATGGAATCTGCAGGGGAAGAGAGGAGAGGAAACGGTGGATTAGGGGAAAAGAGAGGGAGGCATGCAGGAGAGAAACCAAGGAGGTGGTGTGTGTCCCACTACACGATGCCCCTTGTGGTAGCTAAATGCACTCAGGTGGGCGAGGGTGGCAGCGAGAGCCTCACTGGTGCCTTGACTCAAATGCGTATCTCTGCTCCCTTTACCCACATACAGCAGCACAGATGCGTCTGACTTGAATCCGTGTGTGGGAATGGTTTAATCAGACAAGAGCTTGTCCAGGAATGCACTGCCAAAACTGTCAATAAGGCATGTCATTGCTTTGGCATCCACACACAAACACAACAACACACAGAATACTGTGATATCCACTGTGCATTCTACACCGAATGCGCTCATGTGCTTCATGGAATCATTTTTTCTGCTTGAGTATCAAAGGTGTTTCATATAATAATGCCCCTGTGTATTCAGACCTGTCACTTCAACCACCTTCCCGAGACGCACGCACGCACGCACGCACGCACGCACGCACACACACACACACACACACACACACACACACACACACACACACACACACACACACACACACACACACACACACACATATACACACACACATACATTAGTCTCCTAGGGTGCTTGAGTAACAGCTGGTGTCAGGCTGAGCATCGTGCCCTTTGTGGGCCCAGGGCAGAGGTAGCATGAGGACCATTAGGGCAGAGCGTGGCAACAGGGTTAACTGAGCCCAGGCCCATCTGTGCACCCCGTTCCACAGGGAGACAGAGAGAGAGACACAGAGAGAGAGAGACACACACACACAGAGGGAGGGAGATACACACACACACACACACACACACACACACACACACACACACACACACACACACACACACACACACACACACACACAGAGAGACAGTCAACAGAGAGACCGTCAACCTGCTCCACACACACACACGAACACACCCTTTCAAACGCTCTCACGCGTCAATGTGCACGCGCATGCGCACCCACGCAAACACACACTAACCCAGAAGCACTGCATAAAACTCTCTAAACTAATGCAGACCACACAGCACCACGAGCACTGTTATTGGTAGGTGTCCAACACAACACAGAGGCTGCTTCCCAAATGGTAACCTATTCCCTATATAGTGCACTACGTTTGACCAGGGCCGCTGCTGTCACTAAGGCCACCTACAGCGCCACAGGCAAACACGAACAGCAGAACAACTCCAACAGAGAGAAGCAGAGGGGGGAAAGAGAGCGAGACATCCAGCTCTTATCACAGGAACAGCTCTGACTTAGAGAAAACGACAGACGCTTCCTCCGGGGAGAACCACAGTCCCACCAGAAACTACTGATAAATCACTGACTGGGGATTCTTAGGAGGGAGAGGAATATAATGGAAAGGTAGAGGTATGTGGGCTGAAAGTGAAGACTGTGAAAAGGGGAGAGAGCGAGAGAAAGAGGGAGAGAGAGAGCGAGAGAGAGAGAGCGCGCGAGAGAGAGCGAGAGAGAGCGCGAGAGAGAGAGAGAGAGACCTTGCTGATACCGAGGTCAGAAACTGCTTGTGACCTTTGCTCCCTGAATAGTGATGTGCCACCCACTCTATACGCCACTGTATAGATCTTCTCCACAGTCTCAGTAATCAATAGCATCCACTCAAAACAACAATTGCAGCCTCTGTGTAATACGTGTAAGCTTACCTGTTGCCTCGATATATCGGATGCACTTGTCGATGAAGAGCGGGATGGGTCGGTCAGGTGTCACCACGCTGGCCAATGGCACGCCAAAGTAGTTGCTTTCTACTTTGGATAAGGAATGCCTGGGCTTGGGCCGCGGTTTCTGAGAGAGGGACGGAGGGAGAGATCGGTGAGAACGAGGAGAGCGGCGTTTTCCTTTCTGTTCATTATCCCTCCGAGACATGGATTGATTTTTAGACCGTAGATGTGGGCACAATTTTAACACACGCATCGCCATACTTTCATTCTTAACATCAGCCAACACAACACAACCCACATCCTTGCAGCAGACTCTTCTCAAGGCCTGAGCTGATAAGAATCATACATTCCTGTCTCGAGCTGTGTGTGTGATACACATCTCCGTTCCACTTTTCACCTCTCTATCTTTCCTTTATCCTCCGCACTCGCTTTCCTCTCCCTTGTCACACTCCCTTTCCACGACACTGCAACCCTCGGGCATTACCCCGACCCGACATTTGTAGTTTCTAAGAGGTCCCTAACTTACTGCTGTTATCAGAATTCAATTCTATCTCGTAAGCTACTGCAGCTACTTCTGTGCCGTTCAAGCCTTTCAGACAAACTGAGCTGAGAGCTGAGTCAGAGCTCCATGGTTGGCTAGGTACTGGGGCTGGAGAGCCGTAGGACTGTCAGGCAGAGAGCAGAGCGGCGCAGCATGATACTCGGAGTGAGCCTAGCCGCCCTTGTCCGGCCGATCTGCTCCAGTTACCCCACTCCATTACCCGCCACCACCGCCCTGCCCACCACCATACATTCCCCTGGCTACAGTCACAACCCCAAAACCCTGTCCTTGCAATCTGTCTCTCCTTTTGTTTAACTGATTTGAGAACAGTGCCACCTCCCTATCTAATTGCGCATTGCAATACACCCCCCCCCTCCCTCGGTGGAGAGATAGAGAGAGAAGAGAAAGAACAAGATAGAGACCTCTGACAAGTCAGCCAGCCACAGTCTGAGGTGAATGTATATGAACAGGGAGAAATGGGTTAGTTAGTTTCCACTGTGTACTCACTGTTGAGGCCTAACAGCAGCCAGGCAGAGACAGGACTGGCTGGTTCTACCCTGACCTCAGGTCAGACTTACAGGGACACTCTTTGTTGATTATAATGAACCAAATGTGCGGTGCCCTAAGGGCACACTAGGCTACAGCTGGTTCTATAGTGATCCTCATCAATAGAGAGACAGCTGATCCGGGAACCTGATGACCTTGTTTTGGCTCCCATTAAGTAATAAAGACTCTAATGTAAGTGGAGCTGGGGCACAGGCCCCAGATCAGCCCTACGGCTGTGCTCTGCAGTAAGGGGAGTAGCTAGCTTAGACCCATTAAGCAGTTTTGTTTTATTTGTTTTGGGTGGTTAAATTAAGTTCCCCCTATACTGGTTCCGCCAACTACTTCTCTCTAGATTTGTGATGTTACGGAGCATCATTCAGGATATATAAAACACTCGTATAGTCTATGGCGTAAAGGGACATCATCACTGTGTGTGAAAACATAAATCACCTGTCCTCCCTTCTGACACTAAAGGTAATTATCACCCACCCACAGCCAGGCAGGCAGACACACAGCGACAGGGCGGTTTGTGTCTCTCTCCCAGCCAGTCTAATCATATACACTACCTTCGCTCCCACTTAGGTGGCACTTATGTCAGCCTTTCTGTGTGAACGGGAACTATGGCAGGCAGATTCGACTGACGGCGCTGGGTCAAATGTTTCACTGCAGAGTGTCTGAGGAGAGGGAGGGTGCAGTGTGTGCAAGAGAGGGGAGGGAGGGCAAAGTGAGGCTGACGCCCTATGTTTGAGTCCTATATTCCCTCAATCCCTCTTCATCAGCAGGGAGGTAAAGAGAGGCAGAGTCGGGGGAATGAGGAAGGGAAGGAGAATGTGTGGGAGGAGGAGAAAATAAACCCAGGACATGTCCCACTAGTCTCTGGGCATGTTTTGCTGCAGCACTAGAGCACTACTGAAAACATGCCGCACAGTTGGACCACTCAGCTGCCAATCACTCTCTATTCACTTCATTCAGTGAAACTGCCCCCTATCATGCTCTTAGGGCAGGTCTGACTTCATGCACTGATGCAACACGGAACTCTCCGGAGTAGAGAGACAGCCCACCCGTGAACAGGGCATGTCATAAACCTGTTGGGTTCACTCTGCACCGATCTACTTACCGAAGAGAACGTTTTAAAAACTAGCCAGCCTATGGGACTGCAACTAGGGCTGTAGCAGTAACAGGTTTGTAATTTGGGATGAGTGAGTGTGGGTTAGAGCTCGGGATGCTTTTATCTGAGATCAAACACAACTGCTGTACAGAGTACAGTGTGGAGGAGGGGGAGAGGGGGCGGTAAAATAATTATCTCCTTTTTACTCTCGTTCATGCCCTCATTCAGGTGACCAGTGAAAGAAATGGCAAACTAAACTGGCAAAAATGTAACTTCAGTTTTAATGGTGTTTGTGTCAAATTTTAATGAGCTATGTCCACATGGGTTAAAGTTTGAGAATGTTGTCCATTTGTGAAATAATGACAGCACCACACACATAAACACATGTACATTCAGGGGAACACATTAAACCGTTTCTCTGAGCTGGAGCAGATCAATAGCTGAAGTTTCCCTCTGCTTCCGGGCCATGATTGGGCTAGTTTGGAGGAAAGTAGGACCACAGAGTGAGAGAAGGCAGAACTGATTTAAAGAGCCTGGAAGGAAACCTCGACCCTCTATAGCCTGTCAGACTCAAACCAGATGGGCTCCAGTGAGCAGAGACATGACACAGAAATCCCTAGGTATAGAAGTAATGAAGACTCCCTTTGGCAACAGACTTAGAGCACAGTGCTAATTACTCTGAGCTCGGCTCATATACGCACACAGGTGATGTACACTGAACGATGCAATGGGAACGCTGCTGCTAAGTAACATTTGATAAAGGTGGTAAGTGAAGACAACACTATTAAACAGATGAAACACATTAAGTAGTCTATAATAGCTTAATAGAGATTGTGCCCGAGTGGCGCAGCGGTCTAAGGCACTGCATCTCCAGTGCTTGAGGCGTCACTACAGACACCCTGGTTCGATTCCAGACTATATCACAACCGGCTGTGATTGGGAGTCCCATAGGGCGGCGCACAATTGGCCCAGAGTTGGACGGTGTAGGCCATCATTGTAAATATGAATTTGACTTTCCTAGTTAAATAAATAAATTCATTAAATTCAAAATTCAAAAGATTAAGTCATTCATAGGGGGAAATCGCAATGGATCACATCAGTTTCTCTTTCTCTATGTACAATGTGACCGGTATGAAGAATAAAAACTGAAAGTATGCAATCTGATGTGACCATATTGATGAACGATACACACACACAGACACACAAACACACACCCACCCACCCTGGGGCACATACCTTGGTGTTTCTGCGCAGGCTCCTGAGGATGTTCCTCCTCTTGGGGTCCTCACCCTCCTCGTTAATAGAGTTGTCCCCCTTGTGCGCCCCGCCCAGCTCCTCTGGTGCTTTGGGTGGCCCCAGCTCGTCATCACTGCCGATAGAGAAGCTAGTGCGGAAGCTGCTGAACTTGCCCAGGCGTTTCGAGCGGTCGCGGTACAGCCGCGGCTTCACCCCCAGAGCAGACATCTTCCGCCTCCGCTCCAGGGAGCTGCTGTCAGCCTCGCTATCCGAGCCATTGCCCCCGCCGTTAGAATGCTTGTTGGCGTTGCGGATGGTGATGATCTTGCCCTGAGTGCTGTCATGGGGCACCGAGTAGATGCTCTCCTCCTCCGTGGGCCGCTGTTTGATCACGGCATCCACGGGCTCGGCGTAGTCCGAGGGGTCGTAGCCACCGTCGCTGCCCGGCGCCCAGGTGACAGCAGGGGGTAAGGAGCGGCGGTTGGTCCCTTGCTGGTCCATGTAGGGCCCCAGGTTGACTTTCCGTACGGGGGGCTTGGGCCGTACCTGCGGGGGCACCTTGTTGTTGAGCTTACTCTCGAAGGTGCTGATCTCGGAGATGACCGAGAAGGCGTCGCTGGACTCCAGGTCAGGGAGCTTGAAACCCCCCAGGTGGGAGGTGGGGGTACCATCGGGGTAGGGGGGCGAGGGCTCCACATCCTCCTCAGAGTCTAGCAGGGTGTTGATGGGGCTGGGGGAATTGCAGCGGGCCGGGCTCATGCTCTCAGTGGTGCAGGCCTCTGCTACATTATCGTACATGTGTGTGGCCTCCACTATGGTGCGTTTCTCCACAACCTCCTTCAGGAAGGGCTGGAAGAGGTCTATCCTGTGCAGGCCTCCCACCACCCCTCCGGGCCCACACACTACTGTGTTAAACCTGGCCTCGATCTCCCGGGCCAGCTCCTCCCCCTGGCTCACCTGCTCCCTGGCCGCTTCAGAGTCCGACAGCTCAGCCTGACTCTCCACCACTGCCAGCAGCTGCACGGGGATGATGTCCTGCACCTCGCACAGGAACGCACACAGGGTCTCCATGGACGCCTTGCGCCTGGCCGAATACACAGCGATGTAGCCGTGCACCAGCCGGCTCTTCCGTAGGGCAAATGAGGAGTGGAAGGAGAGCAGGGAAAGGTCGATGGTGTGCCTCTGAGCCCCCACCGTGAGCTCTAGGAGCACGGACGTTCCACTGCTCAGGCTGGAGGCCGGCCGACAGTGCTGGGGCAGCAGGAGAGGCGAAAGGAGCTGCTCCACGTCATAATCGTCCCCACACATCAGGCACATGACTATCCGCAGGTCTGTCTCAGGGATGGGCTGGGAGTGAGAGTCTCTGAAGGAAGGGGGTAAAGGAGGGGAGCTGCTGCCTATGCTCCCAGGGGGCCTACGGCATTCTAACAGACCTTTTAACACCTGGTTGATCTGCTTTTCGTTCACATTGCGTCCATAGCCCACCCCAGGGGAGGCGGGGTCTAGGTAACCACATTGTAGCTTCCCAGCCACCTGCTGCCCCTGGAGGATAAGTGTGTGGGCCGTCTCCCCCCCAATGTCCCTGACGGACCCTACTCCCCGTTTGGTGACTAGGAGAAGGTTCATGGGCAGCTGAAATAGACTGTTTTCCCTTCGGCCTAGCGTGGACTCTCTGAGCTTTTCAATGCTCTCCACAATGTAGGATAGTGACTCCTTAGAGTTGTAGAGACACAGGACACCATGGGGGGTGAAGGTAGGTGTGTGGAAGGAATTGACCGGCAGCCGAACGTTGCCTTCTATGGGCCGGAGGGACAACTCATACATTTTCCCATCCAGCACGTACCGGTCGTCATTAGTGCACAAAGCCCTGATCTCATTGGCCAGTTCTCTACCCAGGCCGTCTTTACCCAGAATGACCAGGTTAATCCGATCTGCGTTCCCGTCACCCGGTTTATGGCTATCAAAGAAGGAGTATCGAGTGGGGAACTTGGAGGCTAGAACCTGTTCGATCTTACAGTCCACACAGTGGGGGCTATTTGGGCAGGTCTCCTTGGTGGGGTGGTAGACAAAGTGGATATGCTTGAGCACCAAAGCGTCCCTCTCTGCCTGTAACTTCTGCAGGGCCTTGAACCTTTGCTCCTCCCCCAACACCTCCTGGATGGCCCCCATCTTCTCCTTACTTGGCTTGGCGTCTACCTCCAGCTCATAGAAGAGCTCTGAGTACTCCAGCAGCAGCTCCTGGAAGTCCTCCTTGGCTCGGTCGATGATCTCCTTCTGGTGCCTGTTGTAGATGTCTAGGTACTCTGGTTCCTCGAGCCACTGATAGAAGTCTTCATTCATGATGAAGCTGCGTGCCTCCTCCCAGGGCTTGCCTGCTGTGATAAAGGGAGAGGCACTGAGCTTTTCCTTGAACTCCCACTTCATCTCCCCCTTTTTGCGCTCGTTTCTCAGGTGCTCCAGGTGGCTCTCATAAATCGTCTCGGCCACAGGGGTCTCCAGGAGATCTTCTGGAATCCTCTCGTCCTCCATGTTGTCTATGTGTGACGTGGTCTCCCAGGGGGTGTCGTCCAACACAACGAACCAATGGGAGAAGTCCCGCTTGGTCTCCAGAACCTTCTGGACCCCGGACCAGCTCAGGTGGTCGATCTCGTCCAGCGCAGGGACTAGGGAAACCAGTGCCTGAGGCAGGGTGCTGAGATAGACCTTCCGCCTTCGCTCAATGTGCTCCTGTTTGAGCCTGTGGACGTGCTGCTGGAAGAGCTTCTTGGCTTTGGCCGTGCCCTCCAGGAAGACATACTCCTTGTACTCTGGAGAGGTCTGCATGCGCTGGTTTATGTTGGGCCACGTCTCATTGTGGTTCTTCACGATGCGGCTGACCTGCCATTCGTAGTGGTCTTTAGCCGAGGCGATCTGCTGGCTCTGTTGCTTCAAGGCCTCAAAGTAGGGGATGATCTTGGGTTTGCCCCGGCCCTTGTCTATCAGCTGCACCAGAGTGAGGAAGGCCAGGTCTACATTGACGTTGGAGCGTGCTGACGTCTCCACCACCTGGAGGTTCTTCTTGGCCAGGGCGAAGGTGTGCGAGTCCTTGATGTAGCGCTCCACCCCCTCGTCGCACTTGGTGAGCACCAGAACTACTGGCTTCTTGTTCTTGGCTAGCTGGTTGTAGAGATTAGTGATGAACTTCATCTGTTCGTCAAAGCTGCGGTTCATGCCCCTGCTGACGTCCACACAGAGGAGGAAGCCATCCACCATCAGCTTCCCCTCAGGCATCTGCTTCTGCTCAAAGTCCTGCTCCAGCCCTAGCTGGTCTGTGCAGAAGTACATCAGCTTTTCTGCAGAGGCCAGCTTGTTGGAAGATGCTCTCTTGATGTAAGGCTGGAGGGCTGTGGAACGGTGTGGCTGGAACGTCTGGTCATCAATGAACTCTGTCTGCTCCACCACATGCATCCTGCATTCCGGCCCCTCCTCCAGCACCCGCCCCGTTTCCCCCCAGAACAGGAAGTGGTCATTGTTCACCACGCGTCCTCCGAAGTCGCTGGTGCTTAGCACGGAGGTGTGGTCCAGGTAAAAGTCGTCTGCGCTGGGACGGACGAAGCGGTTGCACAGGCAGGACTTGCCTACGCCACACTGCCCCTTCTCTTTCTCTGTGCCGGACAGGCCCACCACGACCAGGTTGTAGGTGGGCGCCTTCACATCTTGCTTTTTTGCCATCATCATCGAACGCAGACACTCATCCTGCCATGCGCACAAGCTCTAGGGAGGAGGCTGCAGGACAGTCTTTCCATGCAAAGATTCTTACTGGCCTTGGGTCCGACTCTACAAGAGAAGGAGAGAAAGGTCGATTTTTTAAATAAATAATATAAAAGACTGTGGGAAAGATTCATTGTCATTATTCAATTCATTATTTGAAGGCTGTTCCATGTCTCATTTAAAATTCCCACATCGTTGCTGTGTGATGTTAATAATGTTTAATCGGTGATCCCATTTCACCGCTGAATGTTTCCTGAAGAGATTGAGGTCAGAAGCAGAGCTGTTGGAATGCTACAACTTACTTAAGGCAACTGCAGTACAGTCAGTAACTATTAACTGATGCATTCCTTCATATTAAACCTCGTTTTGACATTCTACTACCCACCATACTAAAAGTAGTTTCCTGAGGCTTGTTTGCTACATTCTTCCCTGCTTTGTACATTTCAAAACAGCAGAACAGGATCTTATGTGAGGATACATAATTATCTCACATCTAACAGTGTTGTCTTTAAGCCAGCAGCAGTTCTACAAGACGCGATGATACAGTTCTCACTAACACACAAATCCACATACGTAGAGAGAGAGACTAATTGGGCAACTAGGGAAGCCCAACTGCCTTTCAAAAGGCTGCATTGAATGTTGGCTGCTTTCCTCTCCATAAAAAAAACGACAACATTTTCCTCTGGTTCCTGAAAAAAAAAAGACTCCGCAGACAAATTGGACTGGCTGATGTAGCATCACTAATTATGATCTCAAATTGCATGTCTCGTGACATTTACCTAGATGTAATAGCTGTTCAATTTGGTGTCATACAGTCTGGAGATATCACTTGTAGATGTTTCTTTCCATGCCCAGAACACTGTTCTCGGAGCAAGCACATTCACCACTACACAACAGATTCTATTGGCAGAACACAGGCCTACAAATCATAAATAGAGCCCCTATTGGTAGAACTGAAGGAGGGAGATAACATTCATACCATTTTGATAGACAGTCAGGCTTGTAGAGAACAAGAAAAGCACAAGACAAAGCCCCAAAGCACTAAACACAGCTGTGTACAGTAAAAAGGAACCCACACCCAGTCCATGTTAATTCGTCTATGTATTTAGTAAACACATTAAAACCACTGTTAATGATGAATGAACAGGGCTTTTGAGGCAGGGTTTGGAGAATACTTACTACCCACTGAATTGAGTTAGTCATAGAGAGTCAGTGTGAAGGCGGAACAAAGGGGGGGAGAGAGAGAGAGAGAGAGAGAGAGAGAGAGAGAGAGAGAGAGAGAGAGAGAGAGAGAGAGAGAGAGAGAGAGAGAGAGAGAGAGAGAGAGAGAGAGAGAGAGAGAGAGAGAGAGAGAGAGAGAGAGAGAGAAAATCCAAACACTGTAGATAATATATACACACCACGACCACAGGTAGGACGGTTGTAGGTTTAATAGTAGAAAGGGGACAATAAGATGGGGGATTCAAAAGTTAGTGGAAAGCAAGGTCTATCTACCCAGACTCTGTTTACTGTAACGCACACCTACTACACTAGGTGCATAACCAAGTGGCAGCGCAAAAGAGATCAATATCAAAAGGAATTTCTTATTTAAAAAAATATTTGCAGAGTAAAACATGTATGAAAAATCAAATCAAATGTATTTATATAGCCCTTCTTACATCAGCTGATATCTCAAAGTGCTGTACAGAAACCCAGCCTAAAACCCCAAACAGCAAGCAATGCAGGTGTAGAAGCACGGTGGCTAGGAAAAACTCCCTAGAAAGGCCAAAACCTAGGAAGAAACCTAGAGAGGAACCAGGCTATGAGGGGTGGCCAGTCCTCTTCCGGCTGTGCCGGGTGGAGATTATAACAGAACATGCATCAAAATGGGGCTGGCTGAGAGATCCAGAACAACCAGTCTCTGTAACGAAGGGAGGCTGAGTGTGGAGCCTTTGCCTGGGATGCAGGTCGATAGAGAGCTGGTTGGTGATAAGACCTGGGCAGCCATGGTTAATTCATGGTCCTACATCCTGCTGCAGGGCTCTGGGCTGGCTGGCAGTGATTAGCCCGGAGATCAATGAGCCCTTCACATAGAACAAACAGCACAGAGGGGAGTGGAAGAGAGCAGGACAACACACATTTTGCAGACACTCTTATCCAGAGCGACTTACAGTTGTAGTGCATTCATCTTAAAGCTGGAATCCTTAATGGTGAAACAACCGCGTCCGATATTACGACAACAAAGAAGTCACGGAAAACAACGAACACAGTTTTTCCCCCTCTGACATCATTGCACGTGAGATAGAAGAGCACAATAGAGACACTGCAATTTTTCAGGGACCATGTAGGACAACACTCCTCAGCTCAACAAACAATAACAATGGTGGTGGGGCGGCCAGTGGTTCCGTTTCCCCCTACTGCGGATTACATATATAAGATATATAAGAACTAGGTGAGGCAACCACATCACAGTCGTACATTTTTACATTTTTCCTCACTAAAGTAGCTATCAGCAACATCAGTGCTAGTAGGAAAAGACAAGTGAATTTAATTGTAAAAAAAATATGGGGGGGGGATAAGACAGATGTCTTATTGAAGATATTCTTTGAAGGGTAGGGTTTCAGACATTTTGGCAGGGACCGTTGTGAAGGAAGTTGTCAAGGAAGTGAGTTTGTGTTCATACAGGACCTCCCACCCCACCTACCGTTAACCAATCATGTCAATGCGGAGCTATACGGAGCCCTCCCCAACGTCACAAAAATGTGGGAGGCACACAGCGATGCGGTATGGAGCTCAATTTGGCCTCTGCGCGCCTCCGCAATTGCGTCACACCCTCCATACGGCGCCTCCGACCACATTTTCACGGATCCGGCATGAATTGGCTTTGAGCCATGCCCACTGCAGGGCCGTGCTCAGTTGATAGCATGTTCGACAATACTGACAGGGCGTAGAAATTGAGAGCGTAGACAAACGCATTCCACGTGGAATAAAGAGCCATAACCATCCCAGTGTTATATGACCTTCAGTTTAACGCCGTCATCATCATCAGCGGGGTTAACTGGACCTTTACCTCAACACTGACCGGCTCCAGTACAGACTACAGAGAGCATCGTCTCAACTAGTTACATATTAAACTGGCCTGTGACCCGCTTTGAGCTGAGCCTAATGATAGGCTATAGGACAACAAGGCTCCCCCTGCTTTCATCCTCGCTGCCCGTCTACTTACTCACCGACCTGGTTCAGATCAGAGGCACGAGAACCCATCAGATAGACAAAAGTTAGTTCATTAGTTCACAGTATTTATCAGTCCCCCGTGTTATGTTACCACTGATATAATAGTACACTGATGACAATTCCTGGGCTGACCTGTTCCACTGTGGTAGACAGGTGGCACATAACACCATGACGCAAAGAAGGCAGGCCACGCTAAATATAAACAGGGTTGTGATCTGAAAATGAGAGTGTTGCTATGGCATGTTTTATAGTAGGGCAGTTCCACAGAAAAACGGAATTGCGCCGAGACTCAGATTTCTCACATTAAAATGTATGCCATACAGAAACCATTCAACAAACCATACAACTATGCACAAGGACTACTTTTAACAATTGACACTGAACATTTTACAAATGCAGATGCAAAATTCGGTAACAGAATTTTGGTAAAATCTCCATCGTTTTTTTGTGTCCACGTTTTCCAAAAACTCTTAAATATCTTCTGAGAGTTAAGATTCAAAGATGTCTGCAGAAACAATGGGGTGTCAGCTATGACATGACACATAGACTTTGAAAAAAATCTATTTTCGGTTATTGAACTACAGTAAGTGAAGTGGATTTACACCCGGTAACGGAATTGTGATAACGGAATTTCACCATGGGTCCCTGTTCTGTAATACACAGAAAGGCATTATTATGGATATGAATGTCATTCTCTTCAGGTGATGTATCCTACACAAAGGTATAAATATGCAATATCCTCCTTTGGGTATTATTGTACACACTGGCTATTATTTTAAATGAGCTCTGCCCCTAAACAAGACCGAATTTGGTTGGTCCGAACCAAATCTGAACCAATCATAGACGTCTATATATAAGTTTGGACATCAAGGTACAGCACAGTACAGCTAACTAGAGTTCAGTAGAGTACAGCGCAGGGCTTTACATTGACCTTTTGCCACTTCTTCTTCGGAAAAATAGGACAGATTTTTTACCTGTCCGAAAGCTCAAGTCACACCCCCCCCCCCCCCAAAAAAAAACAAAAGTTGTATAACACATGGGCCAAAAAGGTGACTTATAATTGTGTTGTATGCAGCAAGGAACCACTTCCATTTTTTATTTACCTTCATTACTATTACTGCTATTGACAATGGAAGGCTGCTGGTCTCTGATCCCATGTATTATATCTCCTGCCGTTGTGGCCTTGAGCAAGGCACTTAACCCCCCACGAAGTAAAATACTGCACTGATATAAAACACATGTGGTCTGTCAACTCTTCATCTGGACAGCTACTGGGTGTGCGGGCTTTCGATCCAACCCTGCTCAAACACACCAGAATCAGCTTATCAAGATCCTATCGAGAAGCTGATTTCTTTTACAATATTGGTGTGGTTGAGCAGGGCTGGAGCAAAAGCCTGCACTCCCATTAGCTCTCCTGGACTCGCCAGCAGGATGGTTGGCCACCCTACAACATTACAATTACAACAAATGACTTGTCTTTATAAAATAATTCACTCCTTCGATGAACCAGGGATCAAATGGCTAAGGTAAGGTAGTTAACTAAGATGTTTATCTATTTGTAAGGTTAAAATAGTCAGTGTTCAGGGGTGATCTTGGTATGTAATTAGGATGCCCATTAGCTGTTGCAAAAGCAGCAGCTACTTTTCCTGGGGTCCACGCAAAACATGAAACATTAAATAATACAGAACTTTAATAGACAAGAACAGCTCAAGGACAGAACTACATCAAAAAATGGCTTAAAAGGCCCACAGTCTGCTGTCATTCTGATCTAACAATATTACTCCTGCTTATTATGAAGAAAAAATACATCTGTTTAACTTTGGTGTAAACTAAAGGTGTGTTTTGAATTATTTTTGTTGTATTAATGGTATTTAATCTCTCCTCAGACTAATATTATTCTGTTTGTCCTGTGGGTACCTTTGCCACTGTTCCACCCCTTGTGTATTGCGCTGTCATGGTGTATTTGTAAACTGCTGCTAATAGCCTACATATCAATACATACACAAACTATCTAGGTCAAATAGGGGAGAGGCGTATCTTGACAGCATAGGAGTTACTTGTCAATTAGGCTATTCTAAGATTTTTTTTTCTTTTTCTTTTTACTTTGTGCACTTGAGAGGTCTTACAACCAGAGTCAGCAGCATTGGTTTCATCAACTGCGCACCCATATCAACTGCGTGTTGGCCATTTGCGGTTATACACGAGTGTTGGTGGAAAGTTATTTTAGAAAATCAGACATGACAATAATGCATGCTAATAGCTAAATAGTTAAATGGTTGAAAAATGCATATATATATATTTCTTAATTTCTAAAAGATAG
The DNA here is from genome assembly GCF_045679555.1 of Salvelinus alpinus. NCBI lineage: Eukaryota > Metazoa > Chordata > Actinopteri > Salmoniformes > Salmonidae > Salvelinus > Salvelinus alpinus. Next base: position 6,826,941 of record NC_092106.1, on the reverse strand, counting down.
ACTCTTAGCTTTCCTTTGACACGCTCCTTTAACCTTCACATGTTGGTGCTTATGGGTCCTTTTACATGGAAATGTCCAGTAGCAAAATACTGGAGTGCCATGGAAAAGGCTACATTAACAAATAACTATGACAGCTGCAGTTACCACAGATGGCGCTAACCGTACACACACACACACACACACACACACACACACACACACACACACACACACACACACACACACACACACACACACACACACACACACACACACACACACACACACACACACACACACACAGAGATGAGATGGAGGCACTAATCACCATGCACTCATTTGGGTCAGATGTATTGACTCAGTTTAACATGGCCTGTTGGTTTATGACGAATTGAGCGAGTCACTGGTGTAAATGAAGGGACCTCTCCTATAGTTTCCCCTCAGGTCTGAGGACCAGCCATCCCAACTGTTCAGCAGACGCTGGAGACATGCTGCTAACATCTACTTGACTTATCCCAGCTGCACGTTTCCAAGCGATTCCTCGATAGCCAAAAGGAGTGCGTGTGTGTGTGTGTGTTTGTTTGCGCGCGCGCGTGTTTATAACTGCCACAATACTTGAGAGCGGGTATTTCAGCAATATTTTCAGCAAAAACCTTGGGAAGAATGCCAAACAAAACCGTTTTTCCTGTTTTCCGGGCTGTTCTAGTGACAGGTGAAATAAACAACGAGAACCAGCAGCATTCCATCTAAACTGTTGTGGCACAGTTAATAGCACAGAGATAAAGGAAAATCGCCCCTGACACATTAGCATGCTAACCGACAAAACTACCATTACCATAAAAAAAATGCATAAACTGTTACTGGTTAAATAGCAACTATGAAATAAACAAAACTATTCTTGAGGCTTTTGCCTTAACCTTACCTGCGAGAGTATATACGACAAGACATAACCAAAGCTATCTGTAAAGGACAGAACGTACAATGCTAGCTAAATAGTAACCAGCCTCAGTTTGTCCAGCCAGAGACAGTGTTCCAGTGCAACCTGAGTCCCTCTCTGTGTGAATAGTGCGCATGTCCTGCCACATACTCACCGCTAGCCCCTGGCTGAAGGGGATAGGTTAGGGCCTGCATTCTATCTACCTCCGACCCAGAAATACATGGATGAGGGAGCGGGTCGGCCGGGGGCGGGGGAGTGGGGCGCTGGGTCAGAGAGCTGGGTCATGTGAGCTCATGTCCTCCCCTTGGGGATGAGGGTTGGGCTATGCCTAGCGAGGCGCATCACTTCTTCCATAGTCAGAAGCACAGGAACGATAGGGACCGGGCCACTGGAGAGTGACCACCAGGGCGGGAAGTTTACTAACACGCGTGTCAGAGGGCGGCAGGGGGAGAGACAGCCTTAACTAGCCAGAGGGCCAAGCCCACAGGATCCAAGCATTCCAATGGTTCATTACAGGGCTTTAGCCCGAGACCGTCAACAAGGCCTGACTTTGAGCCCAGTGGGTCTCCTCAGGCCTGTCAAACAACCCATAGCCCTGAGAACCAACCGCCACAAAAACTAAGACAATGTTAGCCTAAGCCTAATGTATGCAAGGCATACATCTTTATGAGCTGTGCCTGATTGTTAAGAGGGGATAAAATACTTCACTGTGCACACTGACTGAGTTATTCTGATATTTCACTAGACTATGCATAAAGGAAACATGTAAGAGAAAACTCTCTCGCAGTGGTTTCTGAGAAAGAGCTGCCGCTGTTTCCATATATCCGGGGGCTGTCATTGTCAATACCATATTTGATAAAATAATCATAAGCTCTGTGATGGTGATGACAGAGTGCTACAACAGGAGGTAAACCCACATTACTGAGAATGATGCCTTCTCTGAGCCCATCTCTCTCTCTCTCTCTCTCTCCCTGAGCCTGCTCTAATGCACTGCTAACTAGAGGTCGACCGATTAATCGGAATGGCCGATTAATTAGGGCCGATTTCAAGTTTTCATAACAATCGTAAATTGGTATTTTTGGACACCGATTTAAAAAAATTTTTTACACCTTTATTTAACTAGGCAAGTCAGCTAAGAACACATTCTTATTTTCAATGACGGCCTAGGAACGGTGGGTTAACTGCCTTGTTCAGGGGCAGAACGACAGATTTTTACCTTGTCAGCTCGGGGATTCAATCTTGCAACTTTACGGTTAACTAGTCCAATGCTCTAACCACCTGCTTTACATTGCACTCCACGAGGAGCCTGCCTGTTATACGAATGCAGTAAGAAGCCAAGGTAAGTTGCTAGCTAGCATTAAACTTATCTTATAAAAAACAATCAATCAATCAATCATAATCACTAGTTAACTTCTTTGGGGTAGGGGTATTTTCACGTCCGGATGAAAAGTGTGCCCAGAGTAAACTGCCTGCTACTCAGGCCCAGATCCTAGGATATGCATATTATTAGTAGATTTGGATAGGAAACAACTCTGAAGTTTCTAAAACTGTTTGAATGATGTCTGTGAGTATAACAGAACTCATATGGCAGGCAAAAACCTGAGAAAAAATCCAACCAGGAAGTGGGAAATCTGAGGTTTGTAGGTTTTCAACTCTTTGCTTATCCAAGATACAGTGGAAATGGGGTCATGTTGCACTTCCTAAGGCTTCCACTAGATGTCAACAGTCTATAGAACCTTGTTTGATGCTTCTACTGTGAAGTGGGGGCGAATGAGAGGAGATTGAGTAAGGTCTCTCCCAGAGTGCCACGAGCTGACCATGCGCTGACCATGCACGTTCATGTGAGAGTTAGCTGTGTTCCATCGCATTTCTGAAGACAAAGGAATTCTCCGGTTGGAACATTATTGAAGATTTATGTTAAAAACATCCTAAAGATTGATTCTATACATCGTTCGACATGTTTCTACGGACTGTAACGGAACTTTTTGACTTTTCGTCCGTACTTTCCGCTGGACTTGCACGCGCGTCGTGAGTTTAGATTGTGTACTGAACGCGCGAACAACACGGAGGAATTTGGACATAAATGATGGACATTATTGAACAAAAAAAACATTTATTGTGGAACGGGGATTCCTGGGAGTGCATTCTGATGAAGATCATCAAAAGTAAGTGAATATTTATAGTGCTATTTCTGACTTATGTTGACTCCAACATGGCGGATATCTCTTTGGGTTGATTTGTTGTCTGAGCGCCATACTCAGATTATTGCATGGTTTGCTTTTTCCGTAAAGTTTTTTTGAAATCTGACACAGTGGTTGCATTAAGGAGAAGTGGATCTAAAATTCAATGTAACACTTGTATTTTCATCAACATTTATGATGACTATTTCTGTAAATTGATGTGGCTCTCTGCAAAATCCCCAGATGTTTTGGAACTACTGAACATAACGCGCCAATGTAAACTGAGATTTTTGGATATTAATATGAACCTTACCGAACAAAACATACATGTATTGTGTAACATGAAGTCCTATGAGTGTCATCTGATGAAGATCATCAAAGGTTAGAGATTAATTTGATCTATATTTCTGCTTTTTATGACGCCTCTCTATGGCTGGAAAAATGGCTGTGTTTTTCTGTGAATAGGCACTCACCTAACATAATCGTTTGGTTTGCTTTCGTCGTAAAGCCTATTTGAAATCGGACACTGTGGCTGGATTTACAACAAGTATATCTTTAAAATGGTGTAAAACACATGTATGCTTGAGGAATTTTAATTATGGGATTTCTGTTGTTTTGAATTTGACGCCCTGCAGTTTCACTGGCTGTTGACAAGGTGAGACGCTACCGTCCCACATACCCTAGAGAGGTTAACTACACATGGTTGATGATATTACTAGTTTATCTAGCGTGTCCTGCGTTGCATATAATCGATTCGGTGTGCATTCGCGAAACAGGACTGTCGTTGCTCCAACGTGTACCTAACCATAAACATCAATGCCTTTCTTAAAATCAATACACAGAAGTATATATTTTTAAACCTGCATATTTAGCTAAAAGAAATCCAGGTTAGCAGGCAATATTAACCAGGTGAAATTCTGTCACTTCTCTTGATTTCATTGCACGCAGAGTCAGGGTATATGCAACAGTTTGGGCCGCCTTGCCAGAATTTTACGTAATTATGACATAACCCTTTCTTACATGGCACATATTGCACTTTTACTTTCTCCCCCAACACTTTGTTTTTGCATTATTTAAACCAAATTAAGGCTAAATTGATTTTATTGATCACCAAGAAACTGGCATGGTCCAAACATACCAAGACAGTCGTGAAGAGGGCACGACAAAACCTTTTCCCCCTCAGGAGACTGAAAAGATTTGGCATGGGTTCCCAGATCCTCAAAAGGTTCTACAGCGGCACCATCGAGAGCATCCTAACCGGTAGCATCACCGCCTAGTATGGCAACTGCTCGGCATCCGACCGTAAGGCGCTACAGATGGTAATGCGTACGGCCCAGAACATCACTGGGGCCAAGCTTCCTGCCATCCAGTACCTATATAATAGGCAGTGTCAGAAGAAAGCCCATAAAATTGTCAGGGACTCCTATAACCTCATTATTGTTATTCTTATTGTGTTATTTAAAAAAAAAATTTTTTTTTTTACTTTAGTCTATTTGGTAAATATTTTCTTAACTCTTCTTGAACTGCACTGTTGGTTAAGGGCTTGTAAGTAAGCATTTCACAGTAAGGTCTACACTTGTTGTATTCGGCGCATGTGACAAATAAAGTTTGATTTGATTTGACATTCATCCTGTCCCCGTTTCCCGTTTTCTTCTCCCTCGATTTCTCCCTCCCAATATCTATATCGTTTATTTGCTCTCCCTCATCCCCTCCATACCACTCTCTCTCTCATCTTATCCCCTCCTCTTTCTCGCTCTCTCTTCTTCTTCCTTCTCTCTTTCTCAGGAGACCTGCCTTCCATTAGTGAGGGCATAAGGGAAGAGAACTCTCACACGGACACCACTTCCTGCCGAGGCGAGGTTCACTGGCAGAGAACGGATGGAGGGAAGAACGGAAGGGGTGTGGAGAGAAGGGAGAGATGAAAAATTCAGAGTGTGTGTCTGTGATGACAGCTCTGCATAACCAGTGCAGAGAATGTACTCCCTGTGTGCCCTCTTAATCTGCAAACGTAATGATCACGGATTCTCTACACACACACACTTATGCAGTGCAACACAAACACATGCACTGTAATACATGAATACAGTGACGCAAGCACAAATAACTCATTACCCTCTTTCACTAATGCAATGAATCCGTATTCCATTTACCAACAGGAAGTTTACACTAACACTTACTGTCCCTAATGCGGTGTATAGACGCAAACACTAAAACAAACCACAGACATTTCCATATATATCACACGCACAAATTGTTCCTAGTAAACAAACATGTACCATTAAAACTCAGCACAGGTCATGTATTCACAAATTCCAGAGGTCACCATTGTACTAGTGTCATGATGTTTTCTTAACCGTCTCTCACTCACACACACACACACACACACACACACACACACACACACACACACACACACACACACACACACACACACACACACACACACACACACACACACACACACACACACACACACACACACACACACACACACACACACACACACACACACACACACACACACACACACACACACACACACAGAGCGAGAGAGACATAACACACTGCAGTGCACACACACACGCAGGGCACCCACATCACAGCGGCAGTAATCCAGGCGGGATAGTCAGATCTCGGTGGGATTACACACACACACTGGATTACCAGGGCTCTTTGCATCTTCACATTTCCTGGATCGCAGTATGTATTAGTATGATCTGATGCTCTGCTCACGTAACACGGAACATCAAGCCAGAGATACGCTCCCCAAATCCCCTTAGGATGCTCTGTCAAACCACTGGATAACACACACACACACAAAATATCTATAATGCTTTAACACTCCTTAAACAAACAAGCCTGTAGTACATCACATCCTGGCAGGGTTCTCTGTGGAGCTCTCTGCAGTGGCTTTTCTCCCAGCTAGCAGCTTGTTTACTAGCCGAGTACGGTGTGACCTTTTCCAGGCCAAAGTCCAGCAGCTATTTCATTGGGCTCTACCCTGCCATGCCCTGCCACACAAGGCACCACACTGCGAGGTCATTTCCTATTCCTCCCTGCCTGGGGCATGAGAGATAGAGTTGGTGTTAGGGCAAGCCACTGTCTTCTTATATAGCGAGAGATGGAAGGAGAGCAGGAAATACGGCAAGGGGGGGGGGGGGGGATTGCTTTGTTTCAGATCAGGAGATAAAAAGGAAAGAGTCCGAGAGAAAAAGATCATTCATGTTTGGTTGAAGATAGAGAGAGGTGGCTAGAAGGACGAGGGGGGAAGAGAATGACTGTTGCACAGCAGGAAGAAGAGGGTGAGGGATAGAGGAAAAGGAAGGTGTCACTGATGGTTGAGAGAGAGAGAGAGAGAGAGAGAGAGAGAGAGAGAGAGAGAGAGAGAGAGAGAGAGAGAGAGAGAGAGAGAGAGAGAGAGAGAGAGAGAGAGAGAGAGAGAGAGAGAGAGAGAGAGAGAGAGAGAGAGAGAGAGAGAGAGAGAGAGAGAGAGAGAGCCATCACCTACAGAGAGATGAACCTGGAGAAGAGTCCCCTAAGCAAGCTGGTCCTAGGGCTCTGTTCACAAACACAAACCACAGAGCCCCAGGACAACAGCACAATTAGACCCAACCAAATCATGAGAAAACAAAAAGATAATTACTTGACACATTGGAAAGAATTAACAAAAAAACAGAGCAAACTAGAATGCTATTTGGCCCTAAACAGAGAGTACACAGTGGCAGAATACCTGACCACTGTGACTGACCCAAACTTAAGGAAAGCTTTGACTATGTACAGACTCAGTGAGCATAGCCTTGCTATTGAGAAAGGCCGCCGTAGGCAGACATGGCTCTCAAGAGAAGACAGGCTATGTGCACACTGCCCACAAAATGAGGTGGAAACTGAGCTGCACTTCCTAACCCCCTGCCCAATGTATGACCATATTAGAGAGACATATTTCCCTCAGATTACACAGATCCACAAAGAATTTGAAAACAAATCCAATTTTGATAAACTCCCATATCTACTGGGAGAAATTCCACAGTGTGCCATCACAGCAGCAAGATTTGTGACCTGTTGCCACAAGAAAAGGGCAACCAGTGAAGAACAAACACCATTGTAAATACAACCCATATTTATGCTTATTTATTTTAACTTGTGTGCTTTAACCATTTGTACATTGTTACAACACTGTGTATATATAATATAACATTTGTAATGTCTTTATTGTTTTGAAACTTCTGTATGTGTAATGTTTACTGTTAATTTGTATTGTTTATTTCACTTTTGTATAATATCTACCTCACTTGCTTTGGCAATGTTAACACATGTTTCCCATGCCAATAAAGCCCCTTGAATTGAATTGAATTGAATTGAGAGAGAGAGAGAGAGAGAGAGAGAGAGAGAGAGAGAGAGAGAGAGAGAGAGAGAGAGAGAGAGAGAGAGAGAGAGAGAGAGAGAGAGAGAGAGAGAGAGAGAGAGGAGAATGAGAGAGAGAGGAGAATGAGAGAGAGAGGAGAATGAGAGAGAGAGGAGAATGAGGGAGAGGCTGAGCGGGGCAGATCAAAATGGCGTCACAGAGTTGAACCCTTCCACAGCATCAGGGGGGCCTCTTCGATAACACAACTAAAATGAACGCGTCAGGAACATGCACGGCGACAGCTATTAATCCCACAGACCCACCCACACACACACACACACACACACACACACAGACGACACATTCTACAGTGGTGAGGCCTTCCCTCTCTCCGACCACACGCGCCACGTCTGAGTGGAGGAGTGCCGGGGCGAAAGCGTTGGCTCAGCTACGACGCGACTCCCTACAACGACCTGCAGCTGACATTAACCCACTGCATACCGCACCCGCTAAACACGCTACCCAAGATCCTCCGGGTCACTGTGCATTTAAAACAAAACACCCTCAAATTGCCCTTGTCGACATGGTAAAACAGGTTTGAGCTCCAACAACAACAGCTGCCATGTCAGCAGGTCAGACACCTCCAGGACAGAGAGACATTTGTAGGTCTCTCTCCCAGCAGAGCGTCTTCCTGCCTAACCCTTACAGCCCCAGTCCCTGTCAGACCAGCGGACACGCTGAGCTGGCATCGGCGCACATCTGAACTCACTCTGGAGTAAAGGGGTTGTCAGCTGAAAAGCGGTGTGAAGAGACACCGCATACAGCCATTCTCCCAGCCAAACGCAATACACGGAGCGCAAACAAGCCATGCACTACACAGATAACTAGTAATACACACAGGCACGCAGCTTTCACACAGCCACATAGAAAACAAAATGGGGACGAGAGAGAGAGAGAGAGAGAGAGAGAGAACGAGAGAGAGAGAATGAGAGAGAGAGAGAGAACGAGAGAGAGAGAGAGAGAGAGAGAGAGAGAGAGAGAGAGAGAGAGAGAGAGAGAGAGAGAGAGAGAGAGAGAGAAACACACCGGTTCCTGGTTCAGGAGCTTTCCTCCGCATCGGGGCTTGTCAGGTAAATATCCCAGCATCCCTCTGCTCCTTTGGGGTAGCTCTATCTCCCCATCCAGATGCCAGTCGCCCACATGACTGTCAGAGCTTTGCAGGCTAATTGCTTGTGTAATTGGTCTGACAACACAGGTGTGGTAGAGGGGGCGTACCTCTATAACCCCCACAACACTGAGGCTCTGGTTACATCAGAACCACTGTTAATCGCTGACCTCAGACCTGCTGATCCACATCTAAATGGTAACCCAAACTATTAGCAGCAGAGATGTGAAACTGAACCAGAGTCAGGGCTAATGAGAGCTGTCGGGGACATTTCCCAGGTGGTTCAAGGAGAGAAAACTGCTGAAAATAGTTTTTTTGCTGTTATTTCTTCTAATCATTATGATTAACAGACTGCACTCCTACCAGAGTGACTTGTATCGGTAGACAGTTTTCACAAAGTGTCCACTCATATTCACCACAGCAGGCTATCTAGGTTGGAAGTCTTACCAAGCAGTAACTCGTCTGGACTTTGAACCCACAGCCATTTGTGGGAACCAAACATGTGTTGGGAAGTCCTGGGGGAGGTTTTAAAGAGTAACACCAATGAGTGAGCTCTGTACCTACAGCTAGGTGACAGATGGCCTTCACACACACACACACACACACACACACACACACACACACACACACACACACACACACACACACACACACACACACACACACACACACACACACACACACACACACACACACACACGTACGCACGTACGCACAGATTCACACATACAAACTCACGGCACGCCATATGCTCAAAGATACCAGAGATTCACACCCGCTCACACACAAGCCCCCACATTAACTATCATGCCCTCTACTTAAAATGGGAGCGTTTTAGATAAAGTGTTTTTTTCCCTCCTCCACCGAGAAACGTTCATGCACTACTGAATCCTGAGACCAATTAAAACAGAATATGACAGTAACGAGGGATGGCGGGAGAGAGAAAGAGAGAGCGAGGAGGGAACGAGTACAGCAGAATATATAAACATGTTGCGCGTGACAACACTGCACGGTGATGTCATACATACACGGGGGTTGGGTGTGTGTGTGTGCGCATCACCCTGTGGTATGTTCATATCAAATGTTTTTTTGTATGAGACAGCTATGGGTGCCAACATGGTAGCCTGGACCACTGCCATCCTGTGTTACCTCTTGCCGTCAATGGAACAGGAAGCAATAGAGGCACCACTTCCACTCTCTACTCCATTCCCTCCACTCTACGCTGCAGGAGTAATAAAGCCAGTCCACAACACTAGGCGTTAAGAAGCTTTCTGATACACAGCGAGGCCCAATACATGATGTACCAGACACAGGCTACAGGGAGCAGGACATAGGACGGAGAGGGAAAGAGAGCAAGAGGAACTGCACAAAGAAAGCAAACAAAAACACAGAGGAAGACGAAATGAGGAAGGAAAAAAATAGGAAGACAGTGAGAGAGGAGAGAAAGTGAGAGGAGGAGGGTTAACAAAGGCTTCTGGTAAATACTTAGCATTAGTGGTTGGCTAATGGAAACACAGGGCTGCTGCTCTGACAAGCCCCGATGTGGAGGAAAGCTCCTGAACCAGGAACCGGTGTGTTTCTCTCTCTCTCTCTCTCTCTCTCTCTCTCTCTCTCTCTCTCTCTCTCTCTCTCTCTCTCTCTCTCTCTCTCTCTCTCTCTCTCTCTCTCTCTCTCTCTCTCTCTCTCGCTGTGTCTCTCTGTCTCTCTATGTCTCTGTGTCTCTGTGTCTGTCTGTCTCTCTCTCTCTGTCTCTCTCTCTGTCTCTCTCTCTCTCTGTGTCTGTCTCTGTCTGTCTCTCTCTCTGTGTCTGTCTCTGTCTCTGTCTCTGTCTCTCTCTCTCTCTGTGTTTAATAACATTGAAGAGGCAGTGGGGCGAGGGACCTCACAGACAGCGACGGGAGGGACCAACGCCCTAAATCACTCTGCGTTGCCAAAAGATACACGCCGCGCACAGAAAGTGAGGGATGAAAAAAATGGAATAAAACATATTTATGGAGGAGAGGAGCCAAAGAAGACGGTGAGTCACTCTGCGGTGGGAAAGGCAAACGATACAAATGAAAACACCTGAACCTGCCATAGTGTCAATTAGCGATAATGACTTTTTACTTGTTGCCACAGTAACCAACTCTTGGTGCAAAGGCAGATGGCTGCAGATCCCCCCTCCCCACTCATTTTCTTCTGAGAGCTTTTCTCCTCTCGCTTGTCCTTTCCCTCTCTCCCCAAAGTGTGATTCATGTAGGAGGAACTAAAAGGCAAACAGATAAACAGCCCATTTCCCTGCTTTAATAACCCCTCGCTAAAATGGCATCCTCTTCTCGGTTCTGACAAAGAAACCAGACCTGAAACAACTGAGCTTGAACTTGAAACCCAGAACGAGGGGGCACTACGTGGGTTTCTCATGCAGCCTAACTCGCTCTCCAGTGTGTGTGTGTGTGTGTGTGTGTGTGTTTGTGAGTGTTTTTCTCCACTCTGTTTCTCTTGTGGTTTGTTCTCCCCTCCAGCCTGAGCAGACACAGGAGGAAGCTGACAGGCCCTGGGGCAGACAGCAGTCCAGAGGTTGGAGGGTTACGCTTACTCATCCATTTTAAAACGAGCCTCCAGACAGAAGAGACGAGCACGGCCATTAGAGCTCTGCCTCTGCCCTGCTTCCTGCCTCCTCTGCCCTGCTTCCTGCCTCCTCTGCCCTGCTTCCTGCCTCCTCTGCCCTGCTTCCTGCCTCCTCTGCCCTGCTTCCTGCCTCCTCTGCTCTCCGAGACTCCTCTTCTCCATCTGCCGGTCGAGGGCTAGGGTTCACTCCGGCCCTGTCCACTGCCCAGCTGACTCAGCCCCCAACAACACACTCAGAGGAATGTTGTTCGCTGGGGTTAAGGGTCATCTCTGATGTGGGGTTGGCTGTGGGTGTTAAGGGAGGCTTTCACTGTTATGGACATGTCAGGGACTAACACTACAAGAACTAAAACTACAAACACTAGCCTGGGTGCCAGTCTGTTCCTGCTGTCTTGCCAAATCCTTCTGACTTTGGGCATGTCATGTTTGGCTTGCCAATTACAATGGAGTAGGCAAAAGCACAAACAGATCTGGGACCAGGCGATACAAACACCTAATGTTGTGTGAATTGTACAATCATGACTATGGCAGTTGGAGGCCACCAGCAGCACCCATGGAGCCGTTCCACAGTGTCTGTGCAAAACCCACACTCCTCTGCCAAGGGTTGCTATGGAGCAGAAGAGGTAGGGGTGTTAAACCAGTGAAGCGTAGACACCGCCACCATCACCACCACCCAGCCTCCCTCTTCATTCCTCAGCCAAGCAGGCTCACTCTGGCCTGGCTTCATGGCCAGTCTCAGAAGACAGAAGGGGAAGGGGAGAGAGGACGGGGAAGGGCATGAAAAACATTATTTTACAGCAGCCTGGATTGTGTTGATCCGTGTGGTATTGAACCCCTCCTGTTGAATTCCTTTGCATGGAGGCAGCACGCAAATGCCAACCCCCTCTCCTCCCTCCTTTCCCCTCATCTCCTATCCCCCTCAAACCCCAGTCTGTGCCTCATGACTGGCACCGCTGCTCCCCGTTACCTCATTTCCCAGGGTTCTCATCTTGAATCACCAACCGATCAGCAGAGCCTACTATGACATCAAAGGCTTCTGGAATGGAAAACAATGTTGTCATTGGATGGCGGCCGGGGGGGGGGGGGGGGTCCTACACACATTTCAAACATTGTGTAAAACCTCATGGAGGTCAGAAAGGCCAGAGTCTCCAGGAAATCAAGTTTGAAGATTCTTGGGCAGCCAAAATAAAGATCAATTTCTATCCTGTACTCTACTAACCACACAAACACAGATCCAACTGCATCCTCCGCAGCCAGTAATGCAACAACACGCCGATACTCTATCGTTGATGTGATGTCCCACACACACCTGGGCCTCCACCTATAAACTCTCTAATCCAGGAGCTCAGATATAGGAGAGGCCAAAGCGCTGTCAAAGACCCCCACCCCCACGCACACAAACACCCCCCTAAAACTCCCTGCCATTGTCTGGTTCTATCTCTCTATCGATGAGCCCTGGCTAAGGTCATTATTGTGATTGTCATGTGGTGGAAAAGAAGGATTATGCTGCGGGTGTCTGCTCTGCGCCAGGGGACTTAAGGTTCTCTCTCTCTCTTTCGCTCTCCCTCTCCCCTCTGTCTCCATGGGGATTTGAGAACAGAGGGAGTGGAGGGGGGGTGTTGGGTTGGAGACAGTCAACAACTTCTAGATGTTTCTCTGAGATAAGGAAAATATGTGCAAGCTCTTTGTAAGACTTGCAGGCACACTGACCAAACAACCTTGAGCGAGTTCATTCACAACGCCAGCCGTTGGAGGGGGGGGGGAAAACAACCAAACGTGATAAAATCTACTCTGAGGGAAAAGGACCGGAAAGAATCAAATAAACAAATTAAGCCAGATAAACCTTCGCTCCCACTGCACTCTGGAAACAAAATGCCATGAATGAGAGAAGAAGGAAGGAGGAAAGAACGGGAGAAAGGAGGTTTTCAAAGGAACTGGGTGAAAGCGAGAAAGAGAGTGGTGAGAAGCCAATGGAAGTCTTCCCATAGAGACCAAAAACCAGTTACAACACCCATTCTAACACAACTTCACTTCCCTAACATCAGTGAAATGTTCTTATATGTTATCTCAACGTTCCTAGAATGTTCCAACTATGTTTAAGTGGCTATGGTAAATGGTGTGGTAACCAGCAGAGTGTGGCTGGCCCATATCCCAGGAGGGCCACTCCTCCAGTGTTGAGTTCTCCAAGGGAGCCTCTTAGCCTGAGAAAAACAGCTAGAAACCTTAGATAGAAGTGACAGATCTAAGCGAAATAAAACACTCAAAGAAATCACAAACATTTTGATTAAAATAAGTGACCGTGGCAAAAAATAAACCCATATATCTGGACCGACAGAACAGCTGAGGCAAGATAAACTAAATGGTAAGAAGATATTGCCTTATTGCAATAAATATCCAGCAGGTCGGGACCCTATACCTTTCCTCCTGTGCCTATTGGCCCATTTCAGCAGTCAATTACTCGGAGTAGCCAATAGCTATCAGCCAGTCTGTCAGTCTCGGTGTGTGCCATGCACCTCATCAAGCCACATGTCCACCCACAGATTCCCGTTTAGATTCCCTAAAAAGCAAAGAGGAGCACAGCCTTATCCCCAGGCCAGGCACTAACCCGGGTAGCTATGCCCCCGCCCAGTCCCATTGATTCCACTCCAATAGGCATATTATAATGGGGTTAGCTAAGGGGTTAGCTAATGGGGTTAGCTAAGGGGTTAGCTAATGGGGTTAGCTAAGGCACTGTTTCGCCCAGGAAGGTCAAAATACGCAGCATTTTTTCAAAATGAAATAATACACTGTTGGCTTTAGTCTTCATAACAGACTGTAGTGTTTTCAGAGAACAAGGGCGTCTTACCACGAACAAAGCATCTACCTGATACGCAGACAGATGTCAGTTAAGGCGTGTACCACGTGCAAAGACACCAACAGCCAAAGCATTTAAAGCCAGCCCTGTATGTGTTCAATCAAGCCCTTATCCCCAGGGGCATGCACAGTCTGTACACACAGCATGTACACACACACAGTGGTTAAATTGGGATTTGGGGGGGGGGGGGGGTTAGAATAGCCTAAACAATCAAATACTGATGAAAGCACATGTCCCAGCATACTACAGGTAACGGAGGGACCTAGATGATACGAGGTCATCTGACTCCAAAATGTATGAGAATACAATTATGCTGACATCGCCAATATTACCTCCCCCTCCGGAGATGAGCCCAATAACATATTGGTCCATAATATCATCAGGCAGGTTTGCCAATTAGCAATAAGCATTAGCACCTGATGTAGGCCATCTGATGCAGCATACTGGCTATAAATAGGCTGATGGTTGCCCATCTGCATTTACCCCATTTGGCTAATCACAAACTCAAAAAAGTCTAAACACGAGGCTAACATACTGATGACTTGAATGTCCCAACAACAACAAAAAAAACTTGCCACTGGCACTCAGCCAACCAAGAATCATATACTGTGAATATAATGTAGCCTGTTACACCTGACCATTGTTACATTGGGCTCACTGAGTGGCGCAGCGGTCTAAAGCACTGCATCTCAGTGCTTGAGGCGTCACTATAGACACCCTGGTTCGAATCCAGGCCGTAGCACACCCGCACAAGTTTTCCGGGTCTTGGGTGTCTTGGGTTTGAGAAATAAGTGTAGCCTACGAGTAACACTATCACGCTTCGTGATCCTCTTAACGGTGGTCATCAAAACTTCTTTGGAATGTGTGTTTTCCCTCAACTGCATTATGACTGTTGTACAATGCCTGGGCATGCGTATCTCTTTCCCTGTGCGACACTCACAACTTGAAGGCGCCAGGCTGAACAATTGAATAGGCAAACAATCTACTGTGGGGTTGTCTGATCGCTTACTCGCGTTTTTGGCTGTGGAAAATTAAATGCGGACAACCATTTGTCATTAGATAATTCAAATAACCAACACAGGTACCGGGTCTCCGCCTGGCTCTAATTTGGAGAGGTGCCGAGTCTCGGACCCGGCGCGACCCTGCCCGATAATTAGAGCTGGTGTGAGAAAGGCCCCTGGAACAGGCCTGTTAACATAGAGTCCTACACCAGACTTACAGACAGAGGTTCCTACACACCATTGACCGGTTACAGACAGACAGGTTCCTACAGCCCAGTGACAGATTACAGACAGGCAGGTTCCTAGAGCCCAGTGACAGGTTACAGACAGACAGGTTCCTACAGCCCAGTGACAGGTTACAGACTGACAGGTTCCTAGAGCCCAGTGACAGGTTACAGACTGACAGGTTCCTAGAGCCCAGTGACAGGTTACAAACAGACAGACAGACAGGTTCCTACAGCCCAGTGACAGGTTACAGACAGACAGGTTCCTACAGCCCAGTGACAGGTTACAGACTGACAGGTTCCTAGAGCCCAGTGACAGGTTACAGACTGACAGGTTCCTAGAGCCCAGTGACAGGTTACAGACAGACAGACAGACAGGTTCCTACAGCCCAGGGACAGGTTACACAGACAGGACTAACCCATAGACACAGTTTACCGGCCGACGAGGCAGACACAAACAAGCATACAGACAGACAGACGAACGGAGATAGGACAGACAGACTCTTAGCCACAGTTCCAAAGTGTTGAGGAACATTCCTTCCGTCGTCTGATCTAGAGTAATCTACAGAATGTCAGAGAAGAGGTAGACCACAGAAACAGGAGTTTCCTTCTCCTCTCTTGAAGCAGTTCTGATGCTAATTGAATACAAGCATCAAATGGTTGTAAAAAAAAAAAAAACTTCTAAAAACAGGAGGTGCTCCCATTTCACATCAGCCATTAATCATGCCGCCTCTGTAGGGCAAATGTATGCATACTACCTTTTCTCAATGTGTGTGTAGACATACTGTCATTTACCATGACGGCACTTTTTAAGGTTCCTTCACTCACAGACGTGTGACAGAGAGAGAGAGAGAGAGGCAGGGGTCCATCTCTCCCCCATCCCTGCTTACATTACTTGTGCAAGTGGACAGGGCATTCATCTGATCCAGCGGGCGTGACCACAGGCCGTCACGTGCTACTATAGGTGTGACTGCGACAGAACGGGACGTCACACGCGCACAGGCAGGGAGACACACATACACTACATACAAGGCATCACGTGAAGGCACAAACCACCCTCACACAGAAGCGTGATAACATTCTCACACAATTCATGTTTGCCAATTTAAACTCCCCCCACAAACATACAGTACATAACACACTTTAAGACATGCATGCCCACACAAACGCATCGCACTTGCTCTCTCACACACACACACACACACACACACACACACACACACACACACACACACACACACACACACACACACACACACACACACACACACACACACACACACACACACACACACACACACACACACACACACACACACACAGAAGGGAGCTGGACCTGACTACTGTGACAACACTCCCATTCATCACCCTGCCTGCCTCTGGAGACAGTGCATCCCCCACACAGTGACAGGAGTCAGAGTACTGGGAAGACACAATACAGCATACAGCATCACACATGCACAGAGCTCAGCATACAGCGCACACAAGCACAAGGCACGGCCTGTGTGTGCATTCGCTACCACAGAGCTAGCGCAGAGGGGCGTGTGTGTGTGTGGAAGGGGGCGGGGAGACATATATTATTCATTTGCATGCGATCGCATGAACTGAGTCTCTGGTGGGGAAGATAAGCGGCTTCTTTATTTCAGCCTTCTGTGTGTGTACGGGTGTGTGCGTTCTCTCCCCTATCTGACTGTACACGGAAGCGACAGACAGAGACAAACCGAGACGGAGAAGTAAAAGGGGGGGGGGGGGATTACAAAAAAGGAGAAGGGGAAGCTGAAACAAAGGAAGGAACTAGGAGACAGGGGATGAAGGGAAAGGGAAGAGAGGGAGGAAACCAAAATGGGGAGAGAAAGATGAGGGAGGGAGAAGAAAGGGAGATCAAAAGGTTTATCTCCCTACTTTCTCCAAAATAACCCTTTGTAACACCAATGAGGTTCTGGGAGCACCCTGAGACACTCCAGAACATATATGACCCATCTGTAACACTGCTTTGACTTCGCAGTCTAGCCAATAGCACTCACTATACTTTACCCCATCAACTGTCAACCTGACCCTAGAGTCTCTCTCATTTCCCCTGATATGAACTGGACTTAGTGAGCAGGGGCACAGACAAATATAAGACCGTATTTTAACTGTCTATGTTAGCCAGACATTAGTGGTCAAAAGTAGCGTGGATGGCTTTGTGAGAAATTTAAAAAAAAAATGAATGACAGAGCGAAAACAGGTTTTTAGATTTTTGGGCAAAAAACTGAAATAACATTTACATAAGTATTCAGACCGTTTGCTATGAGACTCGAAATTAAGCTCAGGTGAATCCTTCCATTGATCATCCTTGAGGTGTTTCTACAACTTGGAGTCCACCTGTGGTAAATTCAATTGATTGGACATGATTTGGAAAGGCACACACCTGTCTATATGAACTGTCACACAGTTGACAGTGCATGTCAGAGCAAAAACCAGATCTGGGGAAGGGTACCAAAACAATTCTGCAGCATTGAAGGTCCCCAAGAACACAGTGGCCTCCATCATTCTTAAATGGAAGAAGTTTGAAACCACCAAGACTCTTCCTAAAGCTGGCCGCCCGGCCAAACTGAACAATCGGAGGAGAACGGCTTTGGTCAGGGAGGTGACCAAGAACCTGATGGTCACTCTGACAGAGCTCTAGAGTTCCTCTGTGGAGATGGGAGAATCATCCAGAAGGACAACCATCTCTGCAGCACTCCACACCAATCAGGGCTTTATGGTAGACTGGCCAGACAGAAGCCACTCTTCAGTAAAAGGCAAATGACACCCAGCTTGGAGTGTTCCAAAAAGGCACCTAAAGACTCTCAGACCATGAGAAACAAGATTCTCTAGTCTGATGAAACCAACATTGAACTCTTTGGCCTGAATACAAAGAGTCACATCTGGAGGAAATCTGGCACCATCCCTATAGTGAAGCATGGTGGTAGCAGCATCATGCTGTGGGGATGTTTTTCAGCAGCAGGGACTAGGAGACTAGTCTGGATCGAGGCAAAGATGAACGGAGCAAAGTACAGAGAGATCCTTGATGAAAACCTGCTTCAGAGCACTCAAGACATCAGACTGGGGTGAAGGTTCACCTTCCAACAGGACAACAACCCTAAGCACACAGCCACGACAAAGCAGGAGTGACTTCAGGACAAGTCTCTGAATGTCCTTGAGTGGCCCAGCCAGAGCCCAGTCTTGAACCCGATCAAACATCTCTGGAGAGACCTGAAAATAGCTGTGTAGAAAATAACACTCCCCATCCAACCTGACAGAACTTGAGAGGATCTGCAGAGAACAATGAGAGAAACTCCCCAAATACAGGTGTACCAAGCTTGTAGTGTCATACCCAAGAAGACTCGAGGCTGTAATAGCTGCCAAAGGTGATTCAACAAACTACTGAGTAAAGAGTCTGAATAATTATGTAAATGTGATATCAGTTGTTTTATTTTTAACAAATAAGCTAACATTTAAAAAGAAAAAAAAGTTTTTGCTTTGTCATTATGGGATAGATTGACAAGGGATTTTTTTTTAAACATTTTATAAAATTGAAAATAAGGCTGTAACAAAATTTGGAAAAAGTCAAGAGGTCTAAATACTTTACGAAAGTGCTGTATGTCTATGGGTCCTGGGCATAAAGTGTGTATGGTGTTTAACTGTGTTTAACATGGTGTTTAACATGGTGATTAACATGGTGTATGGTGTTTAACTGTGTTTAACATGGTGTATGGTGTTTAACTGTGTTTAACATGGTGTATGGTGTTTAACTGTGTGTATGGTGTTTAACATGGTGTATAACTGTGTGTAAGGTGTTTAACATGTTTTTTAACTGTGTGTATGGTGTTTAACATGGTGTTTAACATGGTGTATAACATGGTGTATAACTCTGTGTACGGTGTTTAACATGGTTTTTAACTGTGTGTGTGGTGTTTAACTGTGTGTACGGTGTTTAACATGGTGTTTAACTGTGTGCATGGTGTTTAACATGGTGTTTAACATGGTGTTTAACATGGTGTTTAACTGTGTGCATGGTGTTTAACATGGTGTATGGTGTTTAATATGGTGTTTAACATGGTGTAAGGTGTTTAACATGGTGTAAGGTGTTTAACATGGTTTGTAACTGTGTGCATGGTTTTTAACTGTGTGTAAGGTGTTTAACATAGTTTTTAATTGTGTGTATGGTGTTTAACATAGTTTTTAATTGTGTGTATGGTGTTTAACTGTGTGTAAGGTGTTTAACATGGTTTTTAACTGTGTGTACGGTGTTTAACATGGTTTTTAACTGTGTGTAAGGTGTTTAACTGTGTGTAAGGTGTTCAACATGGTTTTTAACTGCGTGTATGGTGTTTAACTGTGTGTACGGTGTTTAACATGGTGTTTAACAAAGTAACAGGCTAATGTGATGCTGGTATTTCTCTTCACACAGAAGAAGTACTGTCCGTTCCTCAATAGTTTAGGGTGGCAGGTAACCCAGCGGTTAGACCATTGGGCCAGTAACCGAAAAGTTGCTGGTTCGAATACCCGAGCCGACAAGTTGAAAACTCAATGTCTCCTTAAGCAAGGCAGGGGTGCCGTAATACTATGGCTGACCCTGTAAAACAACGCATTTCACTGCACGTACCCAGTGTATGTGACAATAAAAAAAAAATTGAGCTTTTTTTATTTTTACTTCAAAGAAAAGCCAGGAAACCTCCCCATGCATGTATTAAAGTCCTGCAGTGCAGGGATTCATTCAGTGTGTGCATGTGTGTGTGTGCCTGTCCCGTAAAAGAGAACACATTAACATGTAATAAAAGCTGAAGTGTGTTCTCTCTTGTACAAAGCAAATGCACGCGTGCATTTCACCCTGACACACGCACGCACACACCGAGTCAATGAATAAAAAGGGAAGGAGGCACGCACACACCGAGTCAATGAATAAAAAGGGAAGGAGGCACGCACACACCGAGTCAATGAATAAAAAGGGAAGGAGGCAGGCTACCAGGTGTTGTGTTTGTGGAAGATATGGCTTTTGTCCACCTAAGCATTTCTAAACACACAGAGCTATCTTCCCCCTCCGAAGGAGTAGAGGTCATTGCTCTCCTCCTCTCCTCTCGGTGGAACGGCACATTCAGCAGCAAAGCAAAGCGGCCTCCCGCATCACACACAGTAATGAGTCTAATCAAGTAAGACCACAATACAGCAGCCCTCTATGCTTCAATGAGTGGTTATGTGATATTATAAACGGGTTGGTTCGAGCCCTGAATGCTAATTGGCTGACAGCTGTGGTATATCAGACCGTATACCACGGGTATGACAAAACACATTTTTACAGCTCTAATTATGTTGGTAACCAGTTTATAATAGCAGTAAGGCACCTCAGGGGTTTGTGATATATGGCCAATATACCACGGCTAAGGACTGTGTCCAGGCACTCCGTGTTGTGTCGTGCTTAAGAACAGCCCTTAGCCGTGGTATATTGGCCATATACCACAACCCATCGGGCCTTATTGCTTAATTATGGAACAGTGGGAATGGTCTCCATCTTTAAAACGAGAGGGAGAAAGAGAGAAGGGGAGAGAGAGAGAGAGAGAGGCAGAGAGAGAGTTGGATAGGTGGTGCACGAAAGAGATGGAAGAGAGGAGGGCGGGTAGCTAGAGAGAAAACGAGGGCCTAAGAAAGAAATGTGTGAGGTCATCTCTCCACCAAAGCTCTGCATTCATTCTGACGATGAAACTCAAATGGACGACTGAAATCTCCCTCGGACAGTTAATGCATGTTTGGAGCGAGCGCAGAGGCCACTCGTCTGAGACAAAGTGATTGCGGTTCTAAGAACAACGGCTAAGTCACAAACACCACACAAGAAAACAGACTGTCGCTGCAGAGCTTGTAATGATCATTTATAAGACCATTCGTTGCAACTAGTGGGTCTCAAGTGAGGCAATCAAGGTCTGTAGGGGAAGAGGGAATGAAAGACGAGGAATGGGCAGACCGACAGTACATTTTTGCATCCTCCATCCTACGTTTCCCATCTTTATCCTTTCCCTCCCTCAATGCTATAGAAAGCATTGAGGGAGGGAAAGTAAAGACTATAGTCCTTATGATACACAGTGGGGGAGGGGATAGAGGGGACTATGGACTGAGACCTAGTTAGGCCTACAGTGGGTAGAGATAGAGGAGAGAGCAGCCCCAGGGAAAGGAGAGTAACAAACACTCACACACCAGTGGGCAGGGCCAGGGCAGCCTTTGAGTCAGACGGGAAAGGCAGGAAGTGTGTCACTAACAGGAGAAGCACTTCCACCATGGGGGGAGAGCAGGGCAGGCACAGCCCCAGGGCAGGATCACTCACAACACAGAAAGGGCCTATACAGTACACATATCACTCCTAATACACACACAGACCACGACACAAAAGCATGTACATACAGCGGGCCTGAAATGGTCAGGCCCACTCCACTGTATGTACGCTGTATGAAGTGATCATACACGGTTTGGTGTGGTGCCTAAATAGCCAATGGGACAACTATCCTATCAAAACCATGACCATTTTCATCATCTTCTCACTCCACCTACGCATTCTATCTCCTTGTGCTGTCCCCGCTCCCTCCTCTTCCTTCCTCCCTCCCTCCTTCTGGGTCTCTCCATCTCTCCTCCAGTCATGTCCAATTCCAGGCAGCGGGCGGGCGGCAACGCCGGTGATGGTGGGATGGGATTTGCGTCTTTAAACTTCATTAGTTCCGCCTCAGCCTGGGGCCTGTAGATTATGACTAATTAAGCAGCTTAACGTGGCTTAAAACCGACACACAGAAAGGAGAAGAGCCTTATCTGTCAACCTGCTCAAAAGATTTCCTCATTCTTCCTTTTCTTCCAGTGGCAAGCTACACAAATTCCTTCTGCGTGTCCTTTATATGCCAAGGAGATTAGCTTCATGCTCAGGCGGCCGCTTTCGGAGCGGGCAGACACTTCGACAAGACAACAGGGGGCGTGGATGTGCGCAACATGGCGGGTCGTCCCTGGCAACCTCCCTCTTACCAATAACAAGCAGTAACAGCCTTCATAATGACATCGTCTACACAATGTCATATTTGACAACCAAGGCTGAGGCTACTACTCACCCCCAAAGATACAACCACCCATTTAACGTCACCATTGACAAAAGGTGGTTGATAACCTGTGACATCGGAGAAACAAGCAGTTTGTGTCGTTATGACACACAGCACGTGTCACAACGAGGGACCTCTGTCTGTGCTACCTGGAATTAGCTGGTTGGTGATGGTTCAAGACGCAGAGGAAACAGCAGGACGGCTGACGTCAGCTGCCATATTTCACCCTGGAGCCGTGGCCATGTCGGCTTTATGTGGCTGCCGGCGTTTGAAGGCGCTGTTCAGACATCAGGGGGTCAGAGGTGAAGTTTTGCTTCAGCGTGTTTGCCATGCCAAGCCACATTCCCTCCCTTAGGCCAGCTTGGAAATTAAAACATGTACACACAGGCACACACACACACACACACACACACACCCTCGCCTAAACACAGGTAGTACCTCCGTCACCGAGACAGAATGTTTCTTCATCAATGGATTACACCACTGGGCCTGGCAAGATTGCCACCGCCTCAGAAACTGGTATGTCCTGTTAACGGGATACTTCCGGACTTTATCTACCTCCCTAAAGTCAGATGAACTTGTGGATAGCATTTTTATGTCGCTATGTCCCGTATGATGTAAGTTATATGTAGTTTCGCTATCCAATGCTAACTAGCGTTAGCGCAATGACTGGAAGTCTATCTACCAAAATGCTAAAAATAGTATCCACTAGTTCATCGGACTCTGGGGAAGTGGATAAAGGGCCCCATTGCCAAAATCCCGAAGTATCCCTTTAACCGTAGTTCAACACTCACTGACTGGATCAGAAGACAAGAGTTAGTAGGACTGATGAGAAGACTGTACGGATCCACATAACTTCATCTGTGAAGCTCCGTTTCAACCAACCTCTCAAATGGAAGCATTTCCTGCCATGGAGAGAAGAGAAGAAATGGCCCAGAGAGATATTCGGCTGAAAGAGACCTCACTAACACCACACAGGCCCAAATAGAAAAAGGAAGAAATGAAAACAGAGAGAGGTGGGAATGAGAACGCGTGAGTCGAATGAGACAGAGATAAAGACTCGACTAGAGGCAGAGATGAGAAAGGGAGAGAGCGGAACAAAGGCGAGGTAGAGATGGAGAGATAATGTCAGAGGCTGACTATGTAGTAAAGAGAAAGGGAGAGAGGGACTTGGAGGGGAGAGATCATATCTGATAGGAGGGATTTGCCCATTGCTGGAACAGTAACTTGCTGAAGTCCATCAGTCCCGAACTGCCGCCAGATTAGAGGACAAACCCCCATCCCTCGCTTCTCCTCCGCCTTGTCTCTACGAGCTGAATTTGAGAGACCTCTTAACAAACACATCCAGGAGAGAGTAATAATAGCTCTATCAAATCCTGTCTTAAGCCCCAGGATACAACACACTGATGGTGTGTGTGTGTGTGTGTGTGTGTGTGTGTGTGTGTGTGTGTGTGTGTGTGTGTGTGTGTGTGTGTGTGTGTGTGTGTGTGTGTGTGTGTGTGTGTGTGTGTGATCTGGAGGTTTGACGTGTATAATCAGTTTTCTCCTCGCGTTCCTTCCCTCGCTCGCTTGTCCTTTTTCAGTTTGTGTCCTGTGCCGCAGGCTTTTACAGCACACCTGCGTTCTCGCTCTCTCTCTCGCTCTCTCTCCCAGCTGTGATTACGTTGCATTATTTACCATAGTACATCAGGCAGCCAGCCCCTAGAGCACAGCCCCACAGTCTCTTTCAGCCCTACAGCAGTCTGAGCCATCAACATCCCCTGCAGCATGCAAAACAACAACTCCTCCACCCTCCAAACAACACAACAGAAAATAGATGACAAGAGAACAAACAAACAAACTGCAGACCAAGCTGTGCAGACATAGTCCTGGAATCGGGTCAATTACGTCATAGAGGAGGAGTGAGACACGGCTGGCTTTCTAAGCACGCTTTTCATGGCAAATCCGAACCCCGTCCCTTTCGCTAACATTTACTAACTCAAACCCTCAACTAAGAACAAATGGTATGTGCACTTGCACTTTTTTTTCTTTCTAGCATGGCCATCTAGTCATCACTGCTCCTCTGGACCTTAGAGGTCAGGGGTTAGAGGTTATAGGATCCCAGTAAGAACCAGAGGGTCTGCACAAAACGCAAATGCTCATTACGTCAAATATCCCTACAGACACTCTCGCCACCCCTCACACACACACACACACACACACACACACACACACACACACACACACACACACACACACACACACACACACACACACTTCAGCTGAAACAGTTCGTAAGAGTTTGTGCATATTTGTTTGTTTTAGACTTTGGTAAGGTTTTTATTGGTTGTTCAGGCACACACAAAAAAAAGTGTGAGGCAAGGCTACGCCCCTTCATCCGCTATTGGTCAACAGTAGGGATTCTTCAGTAAAGTCTTTGTTGTCGTTCAACGAGAGACGACTCGTTTTCATGCACATTTTTTCATTTAGAAATACTGCACCAAACATCTTAGTTAGATGTAAAATTGCACGACTAAGATCTCCTCGGCTGAAACGTCAAAATTAATGACAGATTTCTTGAGTTATCTTAGATTAATTCAGACTGTTTTGATACAACTGCGACTCAAAATGGACAAACAGTACTATTGCCACTTTTTTCCAAGGTTTCAAGTGAATGTTTTTTAAGGGAGTATGCGAGTACACCCGTTCAGTTCGCCTAGCCGACTTCGGCTAATCGCCAGCCGAACTGAGGCATGCCGACGCCTTTAGAGCGCAGCCCAAACCTGACAAACTCTGAGAAACAGCAAGCTGCTCCTCCCCCTCCACCACCACTTCCCGCCCTTATTCCGGAATTACATCCCGACCCATGAGGACTGCCAAATCCCCAAGGGGGCCATGATATCGTCCGTCCATGTCTCCTACGAACTCTGACCCCCAGTGATGGTGGGAGAGGCCCCATGGATGTGTTATTGGGCTCAGAGCTACATAAGTTGGATGTGTGTGTACTAAGCATTGCACAATTTCCCAGAAACTGTTCTGCTATGGCAACATAGTGGGACTTTTTGGTAGTGGGCACTATAGGATGTAAAGATGACATAGCACGAGTATGTAACTATGTGCACTCAATGGCCCTCTATTATTAGTGTAAAACTGAGTGTAAAATGCTGTGTATCTGAGTATGTACAGAGGGCCTTCGGAAAGTATTCAGACCCCTTCACTTTTTCCACAATTTGTTAGGTTACAGCCCAATACTAAAATGGATCAAATGGTTTTTTCCCCATCATCAATCTACACACAATACCCCACATTTCTGCAAAAATAAATAAATCCAGAAAATATCACCTTTACATACAGTGGGGAGAACAAGTATTTGATACACTGCTGATTTTGCAGGTTTTCCTACTTACAAAGCATGTAGAGGTCTGTAATTTTTATCATAGGTACACTTCAACTGTGAGAGACAGAATCTAAAACAAAAATCCTGAAAATCACATTGTATGATTTTTAAGTAATTAATTTGCATTTTATTGCATGACATAAGTATTTGATACATCAGAAAAGCAGAACTTAATATTTGGTACAGAAACCTTTGTTTGCAATTACAGAGATCATACGTTTCCTGTAGTTCTTGACCAGGTTTGCACACACTGCAGCAGGGATTTTGGCCCACTCCTCCATACAGACCTTCTCCAGATCCTTCAGGTTTCGGGGCTGTCCCTGGGCAATACGGACTTTCAGCTCCCTCCAAAGATTTTCTATTGGGTTCAGGTCTGGAGACTGGCTAGGCCACTCCAGGACCTTGAGATGCTTCTTACGGAGCCACTCCTTAGTTGCCCTGGTTGTGTGTTTTGGGTCGTTGTCATGCTGGAAGACCCAGCCACGACCCATCTTCAATGCTCTTACTGAGGGAAGGAGGTTGTTGGCCAAGATCTCGCGATACATGGCCCCATCCATCATCCCCTCAATACGGTGCAGTCGTCCTGTCCCCTTTGCAGAAAAGCATCCCCAAAGAATGATGTTTCCACCTCCATGCTTCACGGTTGGGATGGTGTTCTTGGAGTTGTACTCATCCTTCTTCTTCCTCCAAACACGGCGAGTGGAGATTAGACCAAAAAGCTCTATTTTTGTCTCATCAGACCACATGACCTTCTCCCATTCCTCCTCTGGATCATCCAGATGGTCATTGGCAAACTTCAGACGGGCCTGGACATGTGCTGGCTTGAGCAGGGGGACCTTGCGTGCGCTGCAGGATTTTAATCCATGACGGCGTAGTGTGTTACTAATGGTTTTCTTTGAGACTGTGGTCCCAGCTCTCTTCAGGTCATTGACCAGGTCCTGCCGTGTAGTTCTGGGCTGATCCCTCACCTTCCTCATGATCATTGATGCCCCACGAGGTGAAATCTTGCATGGAGCCCCAGACCGAGGGTGATTGACCGTCATCTTGAACTTCTTCCATTTCCTAATAATTGCGCCAACAGTTGTTGCCTTCTCACCAAGCTGCTTGCCTATTGTCCTGTAGCCCATCCCAGCCTTGTGCAGGTCTACAATTTTATCCCTGATGTCCTTACACAGTTCTCTGGTCTTGGCCATTGTGGAGAGGTTGGAGTCTGTTTGATTGAGTGTGTGGACAGGTGTCTTTTATACAGGTAACGAGTTCAAACAGGTGCAGTTAATACAGGTAATGAGTGGAGAACAGGAGGACTTCTTAAAGAAAAACGAAACGGTCTGTGAGAGCTGGAATTCTTACTGGTTGGTAGGTGATCAAATACTTATGTCATGCAATAAAATGCAAATTAATTACTTAAAAATCATACAATGTGATTTTCTGGATTTTTGTTTTAGATTCCGTCTCTCACAGTTGAAGTGTACCTATGATAAAAATTACAAACCTCTACATGATTCGTAAGTAGGAAAACCTGCAAAATCGGCAGTGTATCAAATACTTGTTCTCCCCACTGTATGTATTCAGACCCTTTACACAGTACCTTGTTGAAGCACCTTTGGCAGCGATTACAGCCTTGAGTCTTCTTGGGTGTGATGCTACAAGCTGTATTTAGGGAGTTTCTCCCATTGTTCTCTACAGATCCTCTCAAGCTCTGTCAGGTTGGATGGGGAGTGTTATTTTCTACACAGCTATTTTCAGGTCTCTCCAGAGATGTTCGATCGGGTTCAAGTCTGGGCTCTGGCTGGACCACTCAAGAACATTTAGAGACTTATCCCGAAGCCACTCCTGCGTTGTCTTGGCTGTGTGCTTAGGGTCATTGACCTGTTGGAAGGTGAACCTTCACCCCAGTCTGATGTCCTGTTTTCATCAAGGATCTCGCTGTACTTTTCTCCGTTCATCTTTCTCTTAATCCTGACTAGTCTCCCTGTCCCTGCCGCTGAAAAACATTCCCACAGCATGATGCTGCCACCACCATGCTTCACCGTAGGGATGGTGCCAGGCTTCCTCCAGACCTGAGGCTTGGCATTCAGCCCAAAGAGTTACATTTTGGTTTCATCAGACCAGAGAATCTTGGTTCTCATGACCTGAGAGTCCTTTAGGTGTCTTTTGGTAAACTTCAAGCGGGCTGTCATGTGCCTTTTACTGAGGAGGCTTCCGTCTGGCCAATCTACCATAAAGGCCTGATTGGTGGAGTGCTGCAGAGATGGCTGTCCTTCTGGAAGTCTCCTCCATCTCCACAGAGGAACTCTAGTGCTCTATCAGAGTGACCATCAGGTACTTGGTCACCTTCCTGACCAAGGCCCTTCTCCTCCGATTGCTCAGTTTGGCCAGGAGGCCAGCTCTAGGAAGAGTCTTGGTGGTTCCAAACTTCTTCCATTTAAGAATGATGGAGGCCACTGTTTTTCTTGGGGACCTTCAATGCTACAGAAATGTTTTGGTACCCTTCCCCAGATCTTTGCCTTGATGCAATCCTGTCTCTGAGCTCTACGGTCAATTCCTTCGACCTCATGGCTTGGTTTCTGCTCTGACATGCACTGTCAACTATGGGACCTTATATAGACAGGTGTGTGCCTGTCCAAATCATGTCTAATCAATTTAATTTACCACAGGTGGACTCCAATCAAGTTGTAGAAACATCTCAAGGATGATCAATGGAAACAGGATGCACCCGAGCTCAATTTTGAGTCTCATAGCAAAAGGTCTGAATATTTATTTACATAAGGTATTTCAGTTTCTTATTTGTAACAAATTTGCAAAAATGTCTAAAAACCCATTTTGTCTTCGTCATTATGGGGTGTTGTGTGTAGATTGATGAGGATTATTATTATTATTTTCATCCTTTTAAGAATAAGGCTGTAATGTAACAAAATGTGGAAAAAGCCAAGAGGTCTGAATACTTTCCGAAGGCACTATGTGCACCAATGTATAATTCAGGCAATCTCTGGTTCAAGGGCAGGCTAGTCACAAAAAAACATGAATATAAAACCTCCACACAAACAGGCAACTGACCTACACTCAAAGCAACGTGACAAACCAGACATGTTTATGTCAACACCCCATACCTCCCTCTCTCGTCATCACACCCACCAGTCATCAAACCAGTCAGTCACAGTGGAATAGAACAACAGGCCTAGCTCATCCCAACCAGACGGACAGCATTCTGAACCACCTTTAACCTGATTGGGTGACGAGGCCTCCGTTTTGTTCCCCTGCGTGGCCGTGACTAATCCAAGCCATAGCGCGGAAGCTTGCTAGCGCCCTGAACAGCCCCCTCCACATTTCAAAACAACCATCCCACAGGAATGTTTTCATTCTTCAGCCATATTTCCCCCTTTTATCTCTGTGACTTATACATGACCAACATGGTGGAAAATAACCTCAAATAGAGACAACAGAGTTCTGGTCATTTTCCTCCCTTGAACCAGACAATGAGTACGTTTACATGCACACTGATAATTTGCTAAACAAAGTATGGCAGAAGGCCGAGTATGGCACTAGTCATGTAAACACCTTACTCGGCTTATCTTAAATCGGCATTAGGTCAAAATCGGAATAAGCATACGCCGATTAAAACACCTGGTTTTCTGAGCAATCTGTCAAATGATTAGGACATGTGAACCCCTTAAAATCGGAGTTCCGGCCTCCCTCTTTGTGTAAGTGAAATGAGTTTGGAAAAACGGAAAGAATGCGTCTCAGAAATAGTTCACATAAAAAACGGGTTATGTCCGAACTCAGAAACAAATCAGCTTCCCTTAAATAACACGGTCGCTGTGGCATGACATTTATTCTGATCGCCGATTTTCCGCATTTATAAGAGTGCCATCAAGTAGCCTGATTTCAGATGTGTCCATGTAAAAGGATGAAATCGTTCTTGCAAAGCCTGTAAACGTTTGAATCGAACTACCTATTATATTAATCTGACTATCCACAATAATCGCATTATTGTGTGTATACAACTGTACCCAATGTCTAGATCTGAGCTTCAGCTCAACTAGGTGCCCTCCCTGGCATGGGGGTGAACTCCAATGATGACCCACTTGCATAAGACGGTCCTGCCCTTATCTGCCTTTAGTCTTTGGCCTAGAACCTACTCGCTAATGTGATGTTTTACTCGCTCCATCAACCAAGTCACAATTTCTTCAGTTTTCACATGTCCGTTACAAGATGGTGGCGCTCCAAATCCTCCAAACTACACAGGAAAAGAACTGTGACGTAAGAGCTTTGGACCCTGGGAATCCTGCTGCATCCTGGTAAATCGGGGTACCGAAAGATCGGGGTACCAATAGATGAGCCACATCACCTCCCCAACACCACAGCTAGCCTAAAGCATAGGCCTGTTAGGGTCACTTCCTTGGGGTAATAATGGATCTGACGTGACAACGTGTTATTTGTTGCCACTACATTGGCATCTCACAGCGATCATTCAAAATGTATTCTTGAACATATCGACAACAAAGAAGAGACTTCTAATACAGGGTATTTGCACAGGATGGTCTGAGAGACACTAAAGCGCGAGGGCGAGAAAGGGGAGAGGAAAGAGATAAGAGAGAGGAGAGAGAAGAGAGACAGTTTGAAGCGGGCGTAGTCGAGCGGCACATGACTCCTGTCCGCGGAGGGCCCCATCCATCTTCCGGGCGGCGGCGCTTGCGGTTTTATGACCGTTTTCCCTGCTGCGCGGTGATAGCACTGACATCATTAGCTAAGTGGTGGCGGGATGGCAAGACGTGTTGGGCCGATCGATACCGCCAGGCAAGCCATCCTCAAGCAGAGGCCCGCCAGCCCTGGGCCTGGCCTGGAACCGGGACAGATAAGGGATGTGGATGTGTCGACCGCTATGCTAAAGAATGGCTATGAACATCCACCTTATCTTCTACCCTTAAAAAGGATATGATGTCCTCTGTCACACAGTCATGTAATAGCCATAACAACTCTGAGCGATACGTTATGGAGAGACTTAGGTAGCACAGGGTGGGGGAAGGTAAAGATGGGTCAGTGATAAAGCTGTGTGTGTGTGTGTGTGTTACCTAGATGTACTTATGATTGCTTTAAAAAAAATCCTGCTGTCCCTGGACTTCATTGACAACATATCAGCGTCCAATCCCTAAGTATCTGTGCTCCGAGTTGAAATCCACTAGGTAAAAAAAAATATCCATCCCTAAGTAGGTAATAATTTGGAAGGTAAAGGTGCATTGAGCAAGCTTCCAGTTACAAATAGATCATCACATGCCACCACTATTCGCTAAATGTTATTTTTGTGTGTGTGCACTTAACCTGCTGAGCGTGTGCACACAAATACGTGTGTTAGGGGCAATTCCACGGTTACAGAGTGACGATGACTCACGTTTTCACTTTAGAATGTATGCCAAGCAAAATCCTCTGATTGCAAAGTTTAACAAACCATACACCTGTATGCAGACGTCTACCTTTAACAATTGCCACTGAACATTCTACTAAAACACATTCACTTGAGGAACGGTGCAGATGCAAAGTTTGGTAACAGAATGACGGTAAAATCTCCCTCTGTTTTTTATGTAACCAATATCTACTCCGAATTAAGACAAAGATGTCTGCAGAAAGAATTGGGCATCAGCTACAGTTGAAGTCGGACGTTTACATACACTTAGGTTGGAGTCATTAAAACTCGTTTTTCAACCACTCCACAAATTTCTTGTTAACAAACTATAGTTTTGGCAAGTCGGTTAGGACATCTACTTTGTGGATGACACAAGTCATTTTCCAACAATTGTTTACAGACAGATTATTTCACTTATAATTCACTGTATCACAATTCCAGTGGGTCAGAAATTTACATACGCTAAATTGACTGTGCCTTTAAACAGCTTGGGAAATTTCAGAAAATGATGCCATGGCTTTAGAAGCTTATGATAGGCTAATTGAAATAATTTGAGTCAATTGGAGGTGTACCTGTGCATGTATTTCAAGGCCTACCTTCAAACTCAGTGCTTCTTTGCTTGACATCATGGGAAAATCAAAAGAAATCAGCCAAGACCTCAGAAAAAAAATTGTAGTTGGTTAATCCTTGGGATCAATTTCCAAATGCCTGAAGGTACCACGTTCATCTGTATACAATCAATAGTACGCAAGTATAAACGCCATGGGACCACGCAGCCATCATAGCGCTCAGGAAGGAGACGCGTTATGTCTCCTAAAGATGAACATACTTTGGTGCGATAAGCGCAAATCAATCCCAGAACAACAGCAAAGGACATTGTGAAGATGCTGGAGGAAACAGGTACAAAAGTATCTATATCCACAGTAAAACGAGTCCTGTATCGACATAACCTGAAAGGCCGCTCAGCAAGGAAGAAGCCACTGCTCCAAAACCGCCATTAAAAAAAGCCAGACTACAGTTTGCAACTGCACATAGGGACAAAGATCATACTTTTTGGAGAAATGTCCTCTGGTCTGATGAAACAAAAATAGAACTGTTTGGCCATAATGACCATCGTTATGTTTGGAGGAAAAAGGGGGATGCTTGCAAGGCGAAGAACACCATCCCAAACGTGAAGCACGAGGGTGGCAGCATCATGTTGTGGGGGAGCTTTGCTGCAGGAGGGACTGGTGCACTTCACAAATTAGATGGCATCACAAGGAAGGAAAATTTGGTGGATATATTGAAGCAACATCTCAAGACATCAGTCAGGAACTTATAGCTTGGTCGCAAATGGGTCTTCCAAATGGACAATGACCCCAAGCATACTTCCAAAGTTGTGGCAAAATGGCTTAAGGACAACAAAGTCAAGGTATTGGAGTGGCCATCACAAAGCCCTGACCTCAATCCTATAGAAAATGTGTGGGCAGAACTGAAAAAGCGTGTGCGATCAAGGAGGCCATCAAACCTGACTCAGTTACACCAGCTCTGTCAGGAGGAATGGGCCAAAATTCACCCAACTTATTGTGGGAAGCTTGAGGAAGGCTACCCGAAACGTTTGACCCAAGTTAAACAATTTAAAGGCAACGCTACCAAATACTAATTGAGTGTATGTAAATTTCTGACCCACTGGGAATGTGATGAAAGAAATAAAAGCTGAAATAAATCATTCTCT
The DNA here is from genome assembly GCF_045679555.1 of Salvelinus alpinus. Lineage (NCBI taxonomy): Eukaryota > Metazoa > Chordata > Actinopteri > Salmoniformes > Salmonidae > Salvelinus > Salvelinus alpinus. The sequence goes on along the minus strand of NC_092106.1, from coordinate 6,794,070 downwards.
CTACTATTATTCTGACATTTCACATTCTTAAAATAAAGTGGTGATCCTAACTGACCTAAGACAGAGACTTTTTACTAGGATTAAATGTCAGGAATTGTGAAAAACTGAGTTTAAATGTATTTGGCCAAGGTGTATGTAAACTTCCGACTTCAACTGTATAATGACACCTTGAGTTTGAAATAGCTTCTTCTGGTTTTTGAACTACAGGTAGGGAAGTGGATCAACACCAGCAACAGAATGAAGGTAACAGAATGCCATCATGGGTCCTTGATCTGTACTATACAGAAATACATAATTACACTGAACAAAAATATAAACACAACATGTCAACTGTTGGTCGCACGTTTCATGAACTGAAATAAAAGATCACAGAAATGTCCCATATCCACAAAAAGCTTATTTCTCCCACAAATGTGTTAACATCACTGTTAGTGAGCATTTCTCCTTTGCAAAGACAACTAATCCACCTGACAGGGAGCATGCAATTGGCATGCTGACTGCAGGAATGTCCACCAGAGCGGTTGCCAGACAACACTGGCAGGCTGGAGAAGTGCCCTCTTCACGGATGCATCCCGGTGTCAACTGTACCAGGCAGATGGCAGACAGCGTGTATGGAGTCGTGTGGGCGAGCGGTTTGCTTATGTCAACTTCGTGAACAGAGTGCCCCAGGGTGGCGGTGGGGTTGTGGTATGGGCAGGCATAAGCTACAGAAAATTAACACAATTGCATTTTTTCGATGGCAATTTGAATGCACAGAGATACCGTGACGAGATCCTGAGGCCCATTGTCGTGTCCTTCATCTGCCTCCATCACCTCATGTTTCAGCATGATAATGCACAGCCCCATGCCACAAGGATCCATACACAATTCCTGGGAGCTGAAAATGTCCCAGTTCTTCCATGGCCTGCATACTCACCAGACATATCACCCATTGTGCATGTTTGGGATGCTCTGGATCGACAGCGTGTTCCAGTTTCCGCCAATATCCAGCAACTTCGAACATCCATTGAAGAGGAGTGGGACAACATTCCACAGGCCACAATCAACAGCCTGATCAACTCTATGTGAAGGAGATGTGTCGCGCTGCATGAGGCTAACGGTGGTCACACCAGATACTGACTGGTTTTCTGATTCACGCCCCTACCTTTTTTTAAGGTATCTGTTACCTTATATATATTCCCAGTCATGTGAAATTCCCAGTCATGTGAAATCCATAGATTAGTGCCTAATTGATTTATTTCAATAGACTGATTTCCTTATATAAACTGTGACTCGGTAAATTCTCAGAAATTGTTGCACATTTCATTTATATTTTTGTTTAGTGTATGAATGTCATTCTTTCATAGTGATGTATCCTGAATAGATACACAAAAGGTATAAACATATAATATCCTGATGTTTGGGTATTATTCCACACACTGGCTATAATTCTAATGACCTCCAACCCAAACAAGACCAAATTTGCTTGGTCCAGACCGGACCAAATCTGTACCAATCATAGTCTATGTTTCACAAGTTTTGGCATCACAGTACAGCACAATAGAGTACAGTACAGGAGTAGAGTGCAGTACAGTAGAGCATAGTACATTACAGTAAAGAAAAGTAGAGTACAGTACAATAGCGTTTATTACATTATACTGTACTCGTGTGCTCTACTCTTCTGTACTCTACTGAACTATTCTCTTTTCTTTAATGTACTCTACTGTACTATGCTCTACTGCAACTGTGGTTTGTGACTACTACACGCACCCTACGTCCAAACTGCCTCATGCCCCAAGGACCGCCGCACAATGGCGGACAGTGTCTTTTCCTCCCACGCACATGGAGCGTCCTTCCAGATAATCTCAGGGCCGTTCGGACTGTTTGAGCTTTTACAGCAGGCCACAAAAGAGAAGCTGACATAGATTTAGCACCATCAAATCCTATTAAAGTCGCAATATTTAACTTTTTGGGCGACCCGAGCAAATTCACATAGAAATGTTAGTTATAGATCCGTCATTCTCATTGAAAGCAAGTCTAAGAAGCTGTAGGTCTGTTCTATGTGGACTATTTCTATACTTGCTGTTATTAAGTATAGTTTTTGCGTCTTTTCCTTTCGGTTTTGTACACCAGCTTCAAACTGCTGAAAATACAATATTATTGTTTATGGGAAATATATTTAAATGACCATGTTACAATGATTCTCTACACTATACTAGGCTATTTTGTCACATACACTGAAATTAGGCTAACTATTAGAATTTTAGCAACCAGGAAATGGCAGAGCGATTTCTGCATAGTGCAGCTTGGGAAGAATATGCCGCTTTTATTTTTGTGACAAGCAAGCACATACTTTACAGTGCATCGGAAAAGTATTCAGAAACGTTGACTTTTTCCACATCTTGTTACATTACAAACTTATGCTAAAATATATTAAATACAATTTTTTTCATCATCAACCAATCTACACAATAGCCCGTAATGACAATGCTAAAACCGATTTTTAGCATTTCTTGGAAATATATAAAAAATTCAAAACAGAAATATCTTTTTACATAAGTATTCAGACCCTTTGCTATGAGACTCAAAATTGAGCTCAGGTGCTTCCTGTTTCCATTGATCGTCCTTGAGATGTTTCTACAACTTAATTGGAGTCCACCTGTGGTTAATTAAATTGATTGGCCATGATGTGGAAAGGCACACACCTGTCTATAGAAAAGGTCCTACAGTTGACAGTGCATGTCAGAGCAAAAACCAAGCCATGAGGTCGAAGGAATTGTCCGTATAGCTCCGAAACAGAATTGTGTCGAGGCACAGATCTGGGGAAGGGTACCGAAAATGTTTTGCGGCATTGAAGGTCCCCAATAACACAGTGGCCTCCTTAAATGGAAGAAGTTTAGAACCCCAAAGACTCTTCCTAGAGCTTTTTGGCCGCCCGCCCAAACTGTGCAATCGGGGGAGAAGGGCCTTGGTCAGGGAAGTGACCAAGAACCCGATGTTCATTCTGACAAAGCTCCAACGTTCCTCTGTGTTGATAGGAGAACCTTCCAGAAGGACAACCATCTCTGCAGCACTCCACCAATCAGCCCTTTATGGTAGACTGGCCAGACGGAAACCACTCCTCAGTAAAAGCCCACTTGAAGTTTGCCAAAAGGCACCTAAAGACTCAGACCATGAGAAACAAGATTCTCTGGTCTGATGAAACCAAGATTGAACTATTTGACCTGAATGACACGTCTGGAGGAAACACGGCACCATCCCTACGGTGAAGCATAGTGGTGGAAGCATTATGCTGTGGGGATGTTTTTCAGCGGCAGGGACTGGGAGACTAGTCAGGATTGAGGGAAAGATGAATGGAGAAATGTCCTGAGATGAAACTTAATGAAATTCTGCTCCAGAGCGCTCAGGACCTCAGACTGGGGCAAAGGTTCACCTACCAACAGGACAACGACCCTAAACACACAGCCAAGACAACGCAGGAGTGGCTTCAGAACAAGTCTCTGAATGTCCTTGAGTGGTCCAGCCAGAGTCCAGACTTGAAACCGATCGAACATCTCTGGAGACCTGAAAATAGTTGTGCAGTGACGCTTCACATCCATCCTGACAGAGCTTCAGAGGATCTGCAGAAAAGAATGGGAGAAACTCCCCAAATACAGTTGTGCCAAGCTTGTAGCGTCATACCCAAGAAGACTCGAGGCTGTAATCATTGCCAAAGGTGCTTCAACAAAGTACTGAGTAAAGGGTCTGAATACTTATGTAAATGTGATATTATAAATGTTTTGTTTTTAATACATTTACAAAAATGTAAAAAAAAACTGTTTTTGCTTTGTCATTATGGGATATTGTGTGTAGATTGAGGGGGGGAAACAATTTAATCAATTTCAGAATAAGGCTGTAACGTACCAAAATGTGGAAAAAGTCAAGGGGTCTGAATACTTTCCAAATGCACTGTAGATACGCTATTTTTCATGTTTTCATACATTCATGGGAATGTTTTGAAATAACGCTGAGTCGGGTATTTGTGAAAATTCTGCATTAATATGAATTGAGAACCTGCCGTGTGTTTGGGCAATTAAGACACTGCAGTGTTGTCCAGGTCAGGACTCATACAGACTGGTGCGCCATAACCAATCACAGCTAGAGTAGGCCTATCATGCAAATAGGCCATGCCGTACAGGCATGTGCCATTCACTTTGCAATTACTGTCGCACTGCACTGGACTGTTTACAGGCAGCAGAACAGCGTGACTTTGTTTAAAAAGCAGTAGCAAAAGTCACAAGAAGAAACCTGAATATTTTTTGGCGAATATATAAAATACCATGGGAGTCTTACTTCTGGGAAATGTACAGCCCTATTGATCAAACAACCACGAGGTAGGCTCTCTCTCACTCAGTCGCCTTTGCACAACAACAAGGATGATGTTAGCCTCAGCCAGATGAGCAAAAATGTTGCACAGGGGATGGTAGATTAACCCCCTTAAAAACTTTTTCAGCCCGTAGTTGACGGTCAAAATTACACAGTGAATACAATGGGTAGTAGTAGCCTGCTCGGCCTCCTGCAGCCTGCCCCCAATCCCATAATAACCCACAATTAAGTGGGATTTACAGCTTGCCTGCCTGCTCAGTTGATCGATGCCAAATACATGTTGATTGACAACTAAGAGATATGCTTACAGTCGTTCAAGATTGATTAAATGGGTAGCTTAGGGAGTCACATTTCCTGGTAGCCAATCCCAATAGCAGTAGCCACCAAAACTGAAAATAAAACGTTGGGGGAAAGGTCTGCTACCCACCCACTTGTCCAGGCGATAACATGACATCCTTCCAGCAGCTAGCTAGCTACAGTTCAAGGCTCCGTGTCCGTTTAGGTTCTAGCTAGCTAAAGGACTTGGCGAGCTAGCTATATTTTATTTTTATTTAACCTTTATTTAACTAGGCAAGTCAGTCAAGAACAAATTCGTATTTCACAATGACAGCCTATATGGCTTGATAGCTAAGTAAGTAGGCCTGCATAAATAGATAAGCTAGCTTAAGCCACGTAACGGGACTGCATAGCTAGCTAGATTGATTGTGTAGAGATTCCCAATTACTGCCCTTTCCGTACGTTTTGTCCTCAAATATTGGGTCAGTGAAACTGAAACAGTTCATCCCCTGAAAGGCTGGAGGCAGCAAACAATGTACTGTTCCCTCCTAGACTTTGTTTCTTTCATGATATGGTTAGATATGTTTTGTTTTTTTAAACTATTTTTCTATTTTATGCACTGAGATTATTCTTGTATTATGATTTCCCATTGTGGCTAATTCAATTGCTGTCATTCTGTTAATGATTTTTCGTCACTCTGTTACCGATTTGGTAATAGAGTGATGCATTTGAATCACTTAATTCATAAACAAAATTGTTATCAGTAAAAACACTATAGCTAAATTGGTAGGTCTACCTCATAAGGGAAAGAAATGAAGGGCTGGGCGATATGGCCAAAATATCATATCAGAGAATTTAAAAAATATATTTGGACGGTATGATGGTATTTTATATTTTTTAATAATACAAGTTCTAAATTTGCTTTATGAGTAGTGCGTGACCTTAGGGTGGCAACACATTCATTTGTGTCACGTCTGCTCCCGCTCTTCCCTCCCCCTGGCGCTTGAGGGCGCCAGGTTGCCCTGCATCACGCACTCCTGCCATCCATCACGCACACCTGCCTTCCCTCGTCATGCACATCAGCATTATTGGACTCACCTGGACTTAATTTCCCCCCTATATTTGTCAGTTCCCCAGCTCTGTTCCCCGCTGCTCCATTGTATTGTTTTTGTCTTTGGTATTTGTTTGCTGACGCTGTTCCTGTCTCGTTCCATGTCCGTCTTTATTAAATGTTATACTCCCCGTACCCGCTTCGTCTCTCCAGCGTCAATATCATGTGACACATTTAAAGTGATTTCAAAATCGGTCTTTCTCTACTCTGTTAAAACTGTTCAATTCAACCAAAAATAATTTTCAGCATTCATACATTTCTGCATTTACTGCACTCATTTGAGGTCATTTCCACACTGCCACATAGGGTTATGCTAATAATAGCTATCTAGAATTTGTACCAAGTCCTTGTTGATAATAGCCAGATGGTCACAACTAAATAAATAGCATAGCTAGAAACATTATAATTAAATCACAATGGATTTTTAAAAAATTATGAAGCAGCTGCCTGTAAACTGAGTGAATTTAAGTATTTTTTCATCATCTTGCTAGATAATTAATGCTTTACCAAGCTAGCTATGTCACAGAGTTTCTAAACCCAGAAGCGCAACACTGCGAGACTTCCGGGAACAATTGAGAAACAGACCAGGCCGGGATTTGGGAAGTCAATGAGAGATGTGAAAAATTCTTCCTTAGCTGTTCATTTTCTCGAAATCTAAAGGCACAATCTAGAGTCGAGCCAATATCTTAAGTAGTTGAACATGTTATGACTCCAACCTCGTGAAAGTGATAAGCAGACACCCTTTTCATTAGTTAAAAACGACATTCAATTTGACGGCCAGCACGTGCTCAGTTCGGCGCGAGACGACCGGTAGACCCAATGACATATTTCTGCTCATGAGCTTAGCTAGCCAACGTCGCCGTGACGTCACCAAGTGTGATCGGGATTTCTATTCGAGAAGCAGTTTCTACCCATCTCCACATGTACGGCCTTTGATTAACAGTCGTGTGCCTTGTGCTGCACTTACCAGCCCATCCGTTTCATATGAAGTGTGTGTGACTGCCTTGCTCAGTTAACAAGCTAACGTTATGACAATATGTCTTAAACTAGGCAATGTTTCTTAAAACTTCCAGAAGGAAAATAATTTCTGCAAAATTAAATATTCATGTTGACATTAGTTGGCAGGGTCCTTTACTTCAACATTGTTTTGATGTATTTCTAATACATGAAGTCTTTTTCTAGTTTATGTTTTTTTTTAAAGATCCCTTTTCCTTCTGTGTGACCAGAAATCAAAGCCTTTGCTTATTCCACATTTTTGGGATGAAAAATGTATCTATACCTTCATTTCCCCCAAAAGATTGACTCCGCTTTCATTTGACACCAAATTTGATATGCTCCTATAAACGTCAAATGTTGGTGCTCATGTGTCCTTTAACGTGGAAATTACCTTAGACATAAAAACACGATTGCACGCTCTGTGTGATAGGAAACCTGTGTCTGCCCCGTTCCTCCCCGTCTGCCTGGGCCAATGGAGAGGTGGTAACGGGCAACATACTGGTCACGAGAACTCCCCAAAATGGCATCCCACACTAACGCCTTGTGACAAGGTGGTGCCCTTCCACTGTCCTGAACCACTGCTGACACTAATGTAGCGCAACGATTATCTGAGAAGATGGGGAGTGATGGAGGGAGGGAGACAAATGGGGGGAGAGAGATGGAAAGAAAGCGCTAAGGTCAGAAGAGTGTCTGTTTAAGGCCTCTAGTCGTCTGTGGGCTCTTTTCCCTCCTCTCCCGGCAGCTTATCAGTCTGTGATTAAACCTTTCATCTTTAATTAGAATATGGTGGAAGTGGAACAGTTCTCGCTCGCTCTCCGTGCTGCAGGTGTAGGGTTGTACCAGACAGATAGAACAAAGACAGTACATAGGAGAACCTGGATTCCCACAGATGCCGGGTACAGGTAATACAAACTAAACATCAGTAAAGGTCATGTTCTAGAAGTGTCCCCAAATTCAGAAAGCACATAGTACAGTCACCAGGGGAACGGTCCCAAATCTGGGAAATGAAGGCCCCATTCCAGTGTTTTCCCTATATTAATTTAGTCGCGGTGGGATGGTAAAATGTTTTCAGTGTAAACCTAAGAACAACTCAAACCAGATATAAAGTATGTGGAAACGATATTGGAGAAATGTAGTTTTTAAATAAGATCATCTTTAGGAAGTAACAATCACCAAAATAAAAAAAATAGACCATCAGGGAGAATAACAAATTCAAATAATGGCATGGCATGGGGCTCACATTGATTTTGTTATCATGTTTGAGTCATCCAGATGGCTTATGCTGTCCTCTTATGCTATGGCAAAATATGTGGAATTACAGGAAATGAGCTATGAAACTGAACTGTTTTCTCTCAGCCACATGACAAAATGTGTAGAATTGCAGGAAACTAACTAAAAGCGGAATTGTTTACGCCCCATTGCAAATTGATGTGTAGAATAGCAGGAAATTTGTTTTAAAACAGAAATATTCTGTCTCTGCGGTCAAGGGGAGGGCCTCTGAAATTTTGGTTGGAAACAGCGCCATTGGCCACGCCCAATTCAGCGCCTCTCCAAACCCCCCCCACCCCCCCCCCCCCCACCCTAACTTTGCCACCGCGGCTGAAAAAAATCCTAAGGGAAACACTGTATTTAGCCCATTGCAGATAAAAGGAGAGGAGAGAGCAACTATCCTCACCTCCTCAATTAGGTCCCTACCCTCTGCTGTTGACTCCCCCTCGTCCTACCCTCCTCTCCTCGCCCCCTTAGGTGGGCTTCCTGGAGGAAACCCAGGGGCTCCGTTGCGGAGAATCTCCAGTGAGAGTCAAACAACAACATGACAGACTCTCACACAGGAAATGGATGGAGAGGACTGGAGAAATGAAGAAGAACGAGGGGTAAAACAACACTTACAGGGGTCTGTATCTTCAAACACACACACACCTTTGCAAAGCAAAGTACCATCTTATAGAAAGAAATGGACACATTGGCTACATGCAGAAAGATGCATTCATGCACACGCAGGTAGGTAGACACACACACACACACGTGTGAACACACAGACACAATCAAACGCACAGAAGTGCTCCGGGTTAGCCTGCTAACTCTGTGTGGGTGGAAAGCATGAGAGTTCCTCTGGCTGGGAGCTCTTCCCATGATCTCGCACTCCACTGTGCTTCTGTGGGTCTCTATCCTCTCAGAAACAAAGTGCCCCAGATAAAACAGCTGACTCACTCAGTCGCTCACAACCACAGACGGAGGCTCCTGAGAGCCCCAATAAGATATACTGGAACTGTACTGATTTACGCCGAGATTTACTTTAGGTTGCATTCGCTGTCAATCATTCACTGCTGTAGGCCAAAAAATGCTTCAGAAAAGAGGACGTTAGAGAACTCCCATTGGATGTCTACATCGCTGATCCTGCCCATTAAAGTTCAGAGCCCTCATCTTATTCGCCAGCATTACTCATAGCCTCAGCTGAATGTTGCTTAGTAATCCCCTGTGGCAAATAGCCAGACAGCAGGGTTACTGACAGTTGCCATTGATTGCTGATCCCTTAGCACAGAACTGAGGACACATACCAGGAACACAGCCTGAAAGGCCAACTGTGCCTTACATCATTGGAACAGCTCACTAAATGTGCATTTCTCTCTCTGTCAGTCACTTTTCCCCCCCCCTCGCTCACCATCTCATTCCTTCTTGTTACTCCTTTCGAACACCCTCTTTCTTGTTATTTTTCCTTGTTTATTAAATCCTGCATTCTTCTCTCGCTCCTTCCCTCTCTTGTTTCATCCGTCCTTGTTCTCTTGCTCTCGTTTCTAATCGCCTTCATTCCCCCTTTCTCCCTCTGCTCCAATTGTATCTTGTCTCGAGGAGCACTGCAGCGAACAGTGGCCCACATCCTGGGCCTTCATCTCCATGGTCACCATTCATCCAAACATCATGGCCCCCTTTTGTCACCCAGGACATGGCGGGCAATTCAAACTGCCCTCACAAAGGCTGATAACCCTCATTCACACAAGAGCTCACCCATACCTTTCACTGGCATGCTCCATTCGCAGTATTTGTAATGTGGGCATATACCATCTTTGCAATTCAGGGAGGGATGGGGATTTGTGATCGATAAGAGACCTTGCATACCCTTTATTATTGATTGATGTCCTCTGAAATGTGTTACACACTTATGGGTGGACAGAAAGATTTCTAGGAAACATTGGGTATATAGGCTTCTGTAGGACAGGACTAATTACTGCTCAACCCCATAAAACCCTGAGGAGATATTGTCCTCTATGCTGCAATGGGATCTGTTTTTCCTCCCGCAACTCTGGCCTTGACCACTCAAAGACAGAGATCAAACTGACTGTGGACCAGCACAAGAACCTGGAGAACCTCTGTAACAAGCTATCGTCATCCATGAATCGGCAACGATGGAGGGGGGGGGGGGGAAAACAACATCTCAATACTCGGGTCTCAAACAAGGCAGCCATTCAGAAGCGAGCCACTGTAATCTGGCCAACAAATTCTAAAGCTGCTGCCTATAATTAGCTCCTTTCTCTATCAAACACAGGCTCCCACTTTCAATCAAACTTTTCAACATCACTTTTCCTAGTAAGACACGGGGCCGATTTAACAGCTCCCGCTGTGGCTGGCTGGCAACAATGTGAGATCTGTGAATGAACAGGTGAAAATCTACTATTTCATTCAGTAGCAAAGTGGTTTGAAGAACGAGAGTCTGTGTCCTCATCATCACTTAGTGAGATGTCGCACGGCTACTGTTGGATAGAGTTAAGGGTTTTACAATACATTAAGTGTGTGCATTGATTCTGCTGATAGTGTTCAGCCCACAATTCAGCTAATTAATGTTAGTCTATACCGAAGGCTGGGCAATAGATGTTAGACCCCATTGATTGGTCATTGTTAGAACCAACAGGACTGGATGTGCATGGCTGTGGGGGCTAGTAGATGGGGAAATGAGGTTTCAGAACTAGTGGACCTCGTTATTTACAGCATTTATAGTATAGGCCTTAATGGTCATTAGTCTCCTGAATCTATTACAGGTGTATTGTGAGGGTCAGGACCTACTAATAAACAGGGTGATGATGAGAGGTGGAGTGGTGCTCTTGCTCCTAGAGAAGTTGAAGACCTCTGATGCTCCTCTCCCCTGAAACGTGTGAGGTCTCGCATTAAAAAAATCCCCCCAAAAATCCCTGTATCGACCCAAATCAGTATGTCCCGGACTTGGTGTCTATGACATGGCCTGGGCCCTCCGCTGTGTGTGGATGAGGCGGCAGACCAGGGACTCGCGGCACAACCTGTGGCCCAGGGAGGGGCAAGGGTGAGCGGGTACAGCGGAGCAGAGGGCCTGCTGCTCGAGCAAATGGCACAGCTATTAGTGAGGGATGAGGCTTCCTGGTGAGGTGTGACTGCGCTGCAAAGGGCCCAATCAGGCTGAGACCAGGAGGTCCTGACTGCTAATACATTACCTGGGAGCGGAGAGGCAGGCTAGCTGAGCGACAAACCAAAAGTGGGTTTGTGATCGGTTCAGTGGAAGAGCAACTAACAAAAAGAGTGCCGTTGAATTTACCGGAGTAATAAAGCTTGTGACCCTTACTGAGAAGAGTTGATCGATAAATGGATAAAATGTAGAATGTAGGGGCCTCCCGAGTGGCGCACAATTGGCCTAGTATCGTCCGGGTTAGGGGAGGATTTGGCCAGTGGGGCTTTACATGACTCGTCGTACTCCAGCGACTCCTTGTGGTGGGCCGGGTGCCTGTGGGCTGACCCCGGTCGCCAGTCGAGTAGGGACTCCCAATCCAGGTTAAGCTGGCGGGTGTTAAGGAGCGCGGATAGGTGGGTCATGTTTCGAAGGACGCATGACTCCACCTTCGCCTTTCCCGAGCCCGTTGGGGAGTTGCAGCGATGAGACAAGATCAGAAATTGACGAGAAAAGGCGGGTAAAATACCCCCCAAAAAGTTTTATAATACGGATTTTGTAGAATTTAAATACTGGTAAAGTGTTTAGAGTAGTAACATATAGCCGCTCCATGATGCATGGGTTTGTGCAGTGTCCATTGAGAAAAGTATTTTCTATGAACTTGATTGAGATCCAAGAAATATTCAGTCATCCATTTTCCCATATAGCAGACAATCATAGACCAACATAGCAGAAAATGATTCTACACGTCCACCTTTACTCTATCTGGAACAGGTTCTTGTATTTGCTTCAAGAGAAAGCGAAATCTACACATACATCTCTGGCATAACCAATGATCCGGTATGGAGAGACTGCTACAGTGCCTTCAGAAAGTATTCATACACCTCAGCTTTTTCTCACCCATCTACACAAAACACCCCCAATAATGACAAAAGTGAAAACATGTTTTTAGAAATTTTTGCAAATGTATTAAGTATTCCCACCCCTGAGTCAATACATGTCAGAATTACCGTTGGCAGCGATTACGGCTGTGTCTTTTTGGGTCAGTCTCTAAGAGCTTTGCACACCTGGATTGTAAAACACTTACCCATTATTCTTTTTTTTAAATCTTCAAGCTCTTTCAAATTGGTTGCTAGACAACCATCATTGCTAGACAACCATTTTCAAGTCTTGCCATAGATGTTCATGTAGATTTAAGTCTAAACTGTTTCCCTCTAGGATTTTACCTGTGCTCAGCTCTATTCTGTTAATTTTTAATCCTAAAAAACTCCCTAGTCCTTGCCGATGACAAGCATACTCATAACATGACGCAGCCACCACTATGCTTGAAAATATGGCGAGTGGTACTCAGTAAGGGCTCCCGAGTGGCACAGTGGTCTAAGGCACTGCATCTCATTGCTAGAGGCATCACTACAGACCCTGGTTTGATTCCATGCTGTATCACAACTGGCCGTGATTGGGAGTCCCACAATTGGCCCAGCGTTGTCCGGGTTTGGCTGGGGTAGTCCGTCATTGTAAATAAGAATTTGTTCTTAACTGACTTGCCTAGTTAAATAAAGGTGAAATTAAAAAAAATGTAAGTGTTGTATTGGATTTGCCCCAAACATAACACTTTGTATTCAGGACAAAAAAAGTGAATTGCTTTGCCACATTTTTAGTGCCTTGTTGCAAACTGGATGCATGTTTATTCTGTACAGGCTTATCACTATCAATTAGGTTAGTATTGTGGAGTAACTACAATATTGTTGATCCATCCTCAGTGTTCTCCTATCACAGCTACAGTTGAAGTCGGAAGTTTACATACACCTTAGACAAATACATTTAAACTCAGTTTTTCACAATTCCTGAGATTTAATCCTAGTAAAAAGTCCCTGTCTTAGGTCAGTTAGGATCACCACTTTATTTTAAGAATGTGAAATGTCAGAATAATAGTAGAGAATTATTTATTTCAGCTTTTATTTCTTTCATCACATTCCCAGTGGGTCAAAAGTTGACATACACTCAATTAGTATTTGGTAGCATTGCCTTTAAATTGTTTAACTTGGGTCAAACATTGCGGGTAGCCTTCCACAAGCTTCCCACAATAAGTTGGGTGAATTCTGGCCCATTCCTCCTGACAAAGCTGGTGTAACTGAGTCAGGTTTGTAAGCCTCCTTGCTCACACACGCTTTTTCAGTTCTGCCCACAAATTTTCTATAGGATTGAGGTCAGGGCTTTGTAATGGCCACTCCAATACCTTGACTTTGTTGTCCTTAAGCCATTTTACCACAACTTTGGACGTATGCTTGGGGTCATTGTTTATTTGGAAGACACATTTGCGACCAAGCTTTAACCTCCTGATGTCTTGAGATGTTGCGTCAATATATCCACATAATTTTCCTACCTCATGATGCCATCTATTTTGTGAAGTGCACCAGTCCCTCCTGCAGCAAAGCACCCCCACAACATGATGCTGCCACCCCCGTGCTTCACGGTTGGGATGGTGTTCTTCGGCTTGCAAGCCTCCCCCTTTTTCCTCCAAACACAACGATGGTCATTATGGCCAAAGTTGTATTTTTGTTTCATCAGACCAGAGGACATTTCTCCAAAAAGTACCGTCTTTGTCCCTATGTGCAGTTGCAAACCGTAGTCTGGCTTTTTTAAATGGCGGTTTTGGAGCAGTGGCTTCTTCCTTGCTGAGCAGCCTTTCAGGTTATGTTGATATAGGACTCGTTTTACCGTGTATATATATACTTTTGTACCTGTTTCCTCCAGCATCTTCACAATGTCCTTTGCTGTTGTTCTGGGATTGATTTGCACTTTTCGCACCAAAGTACGTTCATCTCTAGGAGACAGAACGCATCTCCTTCCTGAGGGCTATGACGGCTGCGTGTTCCCATGGTGTTTATACTTGCATACTATTGTTTGTACATATGAACGTGGTACCTTCAGGCATTTGGAAATTGATCCCAAGGATGAACCAGACTTGTGGAGGTCTACAATTTTTTTTTCTGAGGTCTTGGCTGATTTCTTTTGATTTTCCCATGATGTCAAGCAAAGAGGCACTGAGTTTGAAGGTAGGCCTTGAAATACATCCACAGGTACACCTCCAATTGACTCAAATTATGTTAATTAGCCTATCAGAAGCTTCTAAAGCCATAACATCATTTTCTGGAATTTCCCAAGCTGTTTAAAGGCAGAGTCAACTTAGTGTATGTAAACTTCTGACCCACTGGAATTATGATACAGTGAATTATAAGTGAAATAATCTGTCTGTAAACAATTATTGGAAAAATTACTTGTTTCATGCACAAAGTAGATGTCCTAACCGACTTGCCAAAACTATAGTTCGTCAACAAGAAATTTGTGGAGTGGTTGAAACGAGTTTTAATGACTCCAACCTAAGTGTATGTAAACTTCTGACTTCAACTGTATTAAACTCTAACTGTTTTAAAGTTACCATTGGCATCATGGTGAAATCCCTGAGAGGTTTCCTTCCTCTCCAGCAACTGAGTTAGAAAGAACGCCTGAATCTTTGTAGTGACTGGGTGTATTGATACACCATCCAAAGTGTAATTAATAACTTCACCATGCTCAAAGGGATATTTAATGTCTGCTTTTTATTTTTTACCCATCTACCAATAGGTGCCCTTCTTTGCGAGTCATTGGAAAACCTCACTGGTCTTTTTGGTTGAATATGTGTTTGAAATTCACTGCTTGACTGAAGGACCTTACAGATAATTGTGTGGGGTGCAGAGATGAGGTAGTCATTCAAGTATCATGTTAAACACTATTATTGCACAAAGAGCGAGTCCATGCAACTTATTATGTGACTTGTTAAGAAGATTTTTACTCCTGAACATATTTAGGCTTGCCATAACAAAGCGGTTGAATCCTTATTGACTCATAATTCCACTTTGACATGATGCTGTATTTTGTGTAAGCCAGTGACACATTTTTTTATCCCTTATAAATTTAGGCTGTAACACAACAAAATGTGGGGAAAGTATTTCCTGAAGGCACTGTACTTCCTCTTTTGACCTTTGTGTAACTTTCTCCCCCTCAAATAAAACCTGATCCCCCTCAAATAAAACCTTAACACCCTCTCTGCTCCTCTCCACACAGAGCGAGGAATGAGAGCCCAATATCTTCCTCCCTCCCTCCATCCATCCATTTTTGTATTCAAAGAGACTGAGATTCTTGTTTGTAATTAAAAGCCCTATAATTTTTTTTTTTAATGAAATATGACAATTATTATTCCTGCTCTGGCTCCTCTCAGGGCCCCCAGCACAGAGCAGAGCAGGCCAAACCCTTCCTGCATTCCTTTCTTAGCAGGCGCTTCATATCACAGACCCTGGGTGGTAGGTCGTCTAGTTAGATCCTACTATCTGCAGAAGCAGGGCTGAGAGACAAGGGAGCCTACTATTTCATTAGTCAAACGGCCTGGAAGCACTAGGAAGGAGAGAGGATATAGTGTAAGTGTAGGCCAAGGCTGTGTGTGTGGGGTGGGTCATGTTAGGAAAGTCCAGCCCTTGACACCCAAACCAACAACTCCATAATGGTATTGTCATACTTGCTCATTCATCTGAAGCAGCATAATAACGAGATTACTAATACAGTACTCCAATAGACATAGAATGGCTGTACGAATAGGAATATGTAGGCTGTAGAGGAGGCTGGTGGGAGGAGCTATAGGAGGACGGGCTCATTGTAATGGCTGGAATGGAATTATTGGAACAATGTCAAACGTGGTGTCCATATGTTTGATAAATTCCATGTAATTAATTCCAGTCATTACAATGAGCCCTCCTCCTATAGCTCCTCCCACCAGCCTCCACTGATCAGCATTTAAAAATAAAAAAAATTATAACTCCCTAATGGGCAAACACACGTCATGGTTTGATAAACTTTTGACTGCGTGACCTTAGCAGAGGAACGTGGACTCATTTCAACTCAATTATCCGTGGTCACCAAATTCCTCAAACCCGCAGGCCTGTATAATGTTACATAACCATCTGACTATTCATTGAAATGAAACGAATGAAATCCCCTAATAACAAACACGGCTGAAGAACTACAAAACAGTCAGACTTGACTCAGACCTCTAAAAGGCAAAGAGATTGGTTACAAAACGACAGAAAATCTATCGGCCCCAATAGCCTACTATTCACCAAAACTCGTAAAACTAGAAGTGTGTCTAGCTACAAGACCGTCTCGAACTTGATAACTGGCAGACAATAAATCAACAGTGACAATTGACAGAGTGGAGAACAGGGACGGCAAGCAAACCGTGGCTGTTTGTCAACATGTCAGAGAACCTTTATAACAGTAGAGGAAACCGTCACAAATACACGGAACTCTACACATTGAGCGATCTTGGATAGCGTATTCCACGATACCACATGCACTCTAACATAGGAGTGGCCACAATGCGGACTTGCAATCTCAGCAAAAGCGTTTCTCGTGTGAGTGCAAGCACAAATTAATGCCTTTATATTAAATGGCAACGTCATCCTATTTGTGTAGTTACATTATTGGACGCAACATTTGCTTCTGTAAGGCACTTAGATACACAATGTTGCAACTCGCGCCACTGAAACAATGATCGATATGGTGCGCAGTCTATATGAACATTCCATTTTGAAGTTCAAAATTCGTGTTCACTGAAAACAGAAACTCAAGAAATCGAGACATGCAACTTCGTAGGATTGGGAATTGTAGCCTAGATTTTTCTTTAAAAGGTCATAACATTTCGATGTGTAAGGCTATAAAAACTTCCTCCCGAAACGGTTCAGTTTCTGTAGGAAACAAACGTCAAAACATGTTGACGGATTAAAAACATACCTTGCACTCCAGCTGTCCCAACTAGTGGGATACTATGTACCTATTTGCATTCATCTTTGAAACAAGACTGGCATAGAAATAAAATGTCGAAATATCTATAGGATAGTCTAGCCAATAACTTATTACGCAGTAACTAACGAATGTTATGCGTCCAGAGCTATCTTATGACATGGGGCCTTGACTGACCACTAGTCCAAAATTATCCTTGAATAGAGGGAACATGACAGCAGATCGTTGGGTGATGTAATGTAGCCAGCAAAAAGACAGGATTTGAGTTGTTATTCGTCAAAAAACATTTACACGTTTTCTGCCCATTACATAGGGCTATTACGCATGGCACGGGGACCTTATATTACCAAATTGATCCAGACATTTTAGTCCATGAATGCTCCCTTCTGTCCATTCACATGTAATTGTGAACAAATGAAGGAAAAACGATGGAACATAATTGGAACGTAATTGACACAGATAAATCACCCTTTGACAACCATCTATTGCAGAATGACATTCGTTTTATTTGGGCACATGAATTAAGATGAGATTTTTGGTTTTGTGCAAGAGGGGAAAATCTCTCAGAAGAGCTTGGCCCTGGCCTGACAACCCCCATTCCACACAGAAAGATTGCAGACCCGTTTGCTGCACATTGTTTTTTGTCTGAACGAGATTCACTTTTTATTACCCCCACTTCACTCCTAACTACCTATTTAACCTTGGGAAATAACTGTTATACGGGACATTGTTTTCATTGCCACACCATCATAATCAGTTAAAGTATATTGCTTTAATTTTAAAACCGTTTAGCCAAATAAAACATTGGCAAAATGAAGTGGTACATACCATAGCATTCCTCCCTCTTCTCTCGTTCACTCCGTTCTCTCCAATGTCCTCCGTCGCAACTCGCAAAAACAGCACTCCCAACGTCTCGAGAATATAAATTAAGAAAGAGAGGAAATTCTACTCCTCTAACAGTCACATAAATCTATATATTTCCCTTTTGGACACTTGGTATATTTCTTTCCCCTGAAATCAAGTCTCAATTTTCACAAGTAGCGTATTAAGTTTTCGGTACCATCTGCATGTTGAGTTCCTTCTCTTCCCTGTGCACACAACAAAATTATCTAAATTATCTCGAAAAATGCAGTCGGACTTCAGTTTCTTGCCCGCTGAATGTTCGCGTTAGGAAAGAGGGGGCGTTAGAACGGCTTGAGTCGTTGTGTTTGCCTCTTGGTTCACCACGTTGTTTTGACCAATTGTTATTTCCTTTGTTGTGTCCAATATACACGTCTGCCCATACGCGTACACAGAATATGCCGTGTTAGGTGATGCGCAGTGCTCATTTAATAATTGCAACCCTAAATGTTGTGTTTCCTATGAGTATCACTTCCCAGACCGTCCAAATGTATGATAGTGTGTAAGTGTATTTTTTTTACAGCTTCCCAATAATGGCGGCCCGGCCCTTCTCCGGAATACAGCCTCTCTCCTCGTCTGTCCTATTCGGAGAATAGAGAGAGAGAGCTGTTAGCCTACCACAGCGTAGTCTCGCCCAGTGGCGCTTGGACACAATTACAACACACGGACATTCTGTTTCTAAATAAACATAATTGCTTTTATTCTCCTAATAGTTAATGTTATTCCTCACACTTCGTTTAATTTTATTTTGCTGTATTAATTATACACTTCGATTTAAAGGGGCAATCTGCAATACCGACATCAGTGTTTGGACACAAATGAATGAAACACCCATGAATTCTTGAAGAATATAGCTTATACATGCCTCATGAACTTAGTTTAACTGTCATACCCCATCAGAACGCAACATATAAGCTTGTTTTACTACAATGTTTGTAAACAAAGTAATTGTTGGTCCCGTGTGGCTCAGTTGGTAGAGCATGGCGCTTGCAACGCCAGGGTTGTGGGTTCATTCCCCACGGGGGGACCAGGATGAATATGTATGAACTTTCCAAATTGTAATTCGCTCTGGATAAGAGCGTCAGCTAAATGACTTAAATGTAAATGTAAATTGTAAACAAACACTAACTCAAAACATGTTCAAATTACACCGAGTGTACAAAACATTAAGAACACCTGGGGCCTGTTGCACAAAACTAGGATAAGGGATTAAGCCAGGATATCTTGGTGATCCTGGCTCAATTGATCCGTAATCCGGTTGCACTAAAGATGGATAGGGGGCAGGAGGATATGTTATGGTATAAATTACCATGGAGATTTATTCTGTGGAGCTAGCCTGCTCCAGACCAGGCTAAATTCCAGGATCTATTTAATCTCATCCCTAATGTCAGTCAGCAGTCACCACAAATGGAAACCAATAGTTATTTCACTGCTCACTATACATTGTTATCACATATAACTAGACCCACTGTTATTATTTAAACGTTTGTGATCATTAATTTCAATGATTTTGGATAAAAAAATTTAGATGATGTTGCTATCATTAGATAATTTACAGTTTCCCATAGACTATAAGGCTATATATAAAATGATAGAATATTAGGGCCACAGAGGGGAAAAAAACACAAGTCATAATATTGTAACCAGTTGTTTTAAAGGAGGACAGTTGTTAAAATGACAGATGTGGGGCATTTCGTGAAATTGTACTTCAGTATGGTTTCATAAACAAAGACATGCTGATGTGCCAGAATATTAAGTATCACATTGTCATAAGTATCAAAACTGTAAAAACAATATGTAGCTTTTCTGCAGAAAGAACCAGCCTCATAAATTTATGACTTTATCCTTTTTCTTCAGTGTGGCCCTAGTACTCTGTCATATAAACAAATACACATTCCATATGAATATAAAAACACAATGTGTAACATTATGTTCCTTTATTGAATAAGGACAAAACAAAGCAGGTAAACCATCAGCTCCTTTCGAAACTGAAGTCACAGTGACTCTACAAGATGGAAAGCACAGAATCCAAGCATATTATACAAAATGATACATACACATTCAAAGGTCTGTATATAACACACCCTGCATGTCTGCACACTAAAATAAATGCAGGACAAATCCATACACATCAACTGAACAGACAAATGAATGGATGCAGTAGCCTCCCTGCAGCCTTGTATTACACACAGTATACCGCACAAACATCATAAGAGGCCAAATTCGTCAAAAAACGAACCCAAAAAAACCCAAATTCCTCTGCCACCGCAGGACATATTTAACCAAAATTGAAAGCACACATACTAACTAAAATAATTCAACACATATTGGTCCCTCAGCAGCCGACCACTGTCGTCATCAGGGAAGATTGCCGGATTGTCCCAGTCCATGGCTGGTGGCACTCTGGGGGCCCTCTCCTTCCTCAGGCAGGCCACATTGTGGAGGACAGCACAAGCCACAGTAATATCACATGCCCTAACAGGGCTGACCCTTAATTTGTGAAGGCAGTGAAAGCGTGCCTTCAGGAGGCCAAAGGTCATTTCAACTCTGGCCTTGGTCCTGGCATGGGCATGGTTGTAGGCCTGCTGTGCTTCCTGGGGGTCTGTGAAAGGTGTCAGGAGAAAAGGCTGGCAGCCATACCCCCTGTCTCCCAGCAACACACCAGAGAATTCACCTGTCAACACAAAATCTCATCATTACTACCTCATAAACACAGTGATATTCTTGACACAGCCATGATGGTTATAAATAGGGGTTGTGTGGCTTACCTTGTGATAGGCACTGATAGATTTCAGAGGCCCGAAAGATTCTGGAGTCATGGACTGAGCCAGGCCATTTTGCCACAACATTGCTGATCACACAGTCAGCATTGCAGACCATCTGAAATCATAAGATGAGGAATATTACACCAATCAATGCACATCACTGGCAATGCAGAGTGTTCGTCAATGGACAATATCAAAAAGTTATGTTCACCTGAACATTAATGCTGTGAAAGGATTTCCTATTCACAAAATCGGCCTCATGGGCACCTGAGGGGGCTTTTATCCTTATGTGTGTGCAGTCCACTGCACCAATGACATTGGGGAAACCTGTCACACAAAGTAATGAGTATCCTACTATGTGTTAACAGTTGTCCTGTAATTTGTAGATCCTCTTACCTGCAATCCTATAGAACTCCTCTTTGATGTCACAGAGTCTTCTGTGGCCAGGGAAGGAGATGAAGACATCTGCTAATGCTTTGATAGCCAGACACACACTCCTTATTGTGCGGCAAATTGTGGCCTTGTTCAGCTGTTCTGCATCCCCCACTGAGTACAGGAAGGCTCCACTAGCAAAAAAGCGCAAGGCCACACAAACCATTTGCTCCACACTCAGTGCATGGCTCCGTGCAGTGCGGTGCTTAATCCTGGGACCCAGTAGTCTGCATAGATACCTGATGCCATCTGCAGAAAACCTGTATCTTTCATATAGATGGTCATCAGGGAAGGCCAGTGGGTCCAACCGGTCCCTGAAGACCCTTTCTCGCCTGAAGGCTCTCCTCAGCACAAGTGCTTCTTCATCCACCACATCTCGCACGAATGGGCATGCCATTGTCAGAGCAGAAAGGAACACACAATTTTGGGCCTTCATATAGGCTAGTGGCCACACCTGGTGCTGGGGGGGTGGGCAAAAGAGGGCGATGTCTTATAACGATGACTTGGTTGTACTGATTGCTGGGAAAATAAAAAAAACCTTAGAAAGATGCCACCGTCCTGTGTGCTCACAATAAGAGCTCATATGTCATGGCTCACTTGACTTTACGAGAATATACCTAATTTTTATTTTGAGCTGTGTCATCTTCTTGGAGCTGGGGGAGGAAAGAAAAATAATGATTAATACATTTGTGTTACAGTTAGCATACAGTGTACATTGAAGGCATATCTCACCTCCCTCTCAAGTTTTTTTATTTCAAGGTCCAGTTTCCTAATTGTCCTCTTTTTTATTTCGGACTCCAGTGCAAGATTTTCCATCTTTTTCTTCTTGTACTGAATGTCTATGTCTGCCAGTTCTATTTGGCGCCGGAGGTGGTTGCCATACAACTTTCTGATAGCTTGTGAGCTCTGTGAACACAATACAATTAGCGCAGCTGGAATTTGGCAGGATGTGGTGTCCTTTTATTAATACGCACTATGTTGCCAGGCTGGTTTTCCCACTGTATAGCATCTGGGTCCTGTAAAAGAAATTAGATTTTTTGATTTTGATGAGGACTCCTCACCATTGTAGAGTAAATAGTACTTTCACAGTCTTAACATGATACCTCATGCCTTCTGGAATCCAGAGAGATGGTCTCCTCCTCATCATCGTCTCCATCATGTGCTGTTGCTGCTGCACTGGGGCCTTCACCCTATCACATTTAATCGGATTCATATTGAAGCTAGTAGACAAGACATGCCAGGCCTACAGTATGCCTTTGATGGAGTACTCACTGGATCAGCATCGTCTGGTGCTTGTGCTGGTGGCTCTAACAGGAACACAGTGCTGCCAGACACTGCAAGGCAATAGGTAAACCAAAGTCAGACAGTCCAAATTGATTCAATATGAATGTGGTTGTATCCCATGTAGAGATGGAAGGACATACCTTGAATGAAGCGGGTGGCATCTTGGGAGGAACCTATGCTCGTCTCTTTCCCCCCAGGGATCCCCTCTAAGACGGGCCTGCCTTTATTTAGCTCCAAGGCCATGTCCTC
This sequence comes from Salvelinus alpinus, assembly GCF_045679555.1. NCBI lineage: Eukaryota > Metazoa > Chordata > Actinopteri > Salmoniformes > Salmonidae > Salvelinus > Salvelinus alpinus. Next base: position 6,771,470 of record NC_092106.1, on the reverse strand, counting down.
TGCTGGGGTAAGGTCAGCCTTTGGTGACCCACCACCCGTGCCTTGTCTGTGGGTATTCTTTTTCACTGCTAAAACAGTACAGACAATGTGTGAGCAGGCACCTTCTGGGTACAATATATGCTTGTGCTTTGTTAAATATTAGTCAGGGACCATACCATTCTGCAGAATGTTCTTGTATTTGATTTTGACCTGCTGCCATGTCCGTTTTGGCCCGTTCATGTTTAATCTACACACACACACACACACACACACACACACACACACATTTAATGGAGTCACACTGCAAAAAATTACTTGGTATTTTTGTCTTGTTTTCAGTAAAAATATCAAAAAATGTATCATAGCTTTATACAGTGTGATGGAGTTACTTTACACAATTTCACTCATATCTGCAGTGCATTTCAATTAAAAATTTAACCGTTTCATAATTACAGTACAACTGCATTTTTGGAGATGTGAATTAAATATTTGAATTGTAATTGTGATGTTTCAGCGGAGCGGTGAGTGTGTAATTGTGCACTACTTACGCATTCAGGCGGTCTGCAATACTTTGCCACGCTTTTTCTCTTTGCTTTATCACTGTGGCGGTGTTGACTTTCTTCTTAATTATATCTTTTACCTCCTCGTATGCCTCCATGAGGATTTGTGCATCCGACGGGGAAAAGTACGCGGCTCTAGTTGCCATGGTAAATCAGTTAATCTGTGATCTGTGGCGGGGTCTATTTGAGTGAGCCGTGAGCGCGCACCTATCCAGGATTGGTTTCACCTGGCTTAATGAATCCGTGTCTGCTCATCCTGGCTTGGTCTTTGTGCAACCAATTAAGCCTGGACGCACATGTTTTGGCTTCATTGAGCTCAGCTGAGTCATTTATCCCGGATGTCTTAATTCTACTTTTGTGCAACAGGCCCCTGCTCTTTCCTTGACATATCCAGGTGAAAGCTATGATCCCTTATTGATGTCACTTGTTAAATCCACTTTAATCAGTGTAGATGAAGGGGAGTAGACAGGTTAAAGATGGATGTTTAAGCCTTGAGACAGTTGAGACTTGGATTGTGTATGTGTGCCATTCAGAGGGTGAAAATATTTAAGTGCCTTTGAACGGGGTATGGTAGTAGGTGCCAGGCAAATTCTATTTGTCACATGCGCCAAATACAACAGGTGTAGACCTTACAGTGAAATGCTTACTTACAAGCCCTAACCAACAATGTAGTTTATATCTTTTTTTGTTTTTTTAAATACCTAAAACAAAATAAGAATAAGAAATAAAAGCAAAAAATTATTAAAGAGCAGTAGTAAAATAACAATAGTGAGGCTAAATACAGGGGGCACCGGTACAGAGTCAATGTGCGGGGGCACCGGTGTCGAGGTAATTGAGGTAATATCTACATGTAGTGACTATATGTAGTGACTATGCATAGATAATAACAGAGAGTAGCAGCAGTGTAAAAGAGGGGGGGCAATGCAAATAGTCTAGGTATCCATTTGATTAGATGTTCAGGTGTCTTATGGCTTGGGGGTAGAAGCTGTTTAGAAGCCTCTTGGACCTAGACTTGGCGCTCCGGTATCGCTTGCCATGCGGTAGCAGAGAGAACAGTCTATGACTAGGGTGGCTGGAGTCTTTGAACATTTTTAGGGCCTTCCTCTGACACCGCCTGGTATAGAAGTCCTGGATGGCAGGAAGCTTGGCCCGAGTGATGTACTGGGCCGTATGCACTACCCTCTGTAGTGCCTTGCAGTTGGAGGCCGAGCAGTTACCATGCCAGGCAGTGATGCAACCAGTCAGGATGCTCTCGATGGTGCAGCTGTAGAACCTTTTGAGGATCTGAGGACCCATGTCAAATCTTTTCAGTTTTCTGAGGGGGAATGGGTGTTGTCATGCCCTTTTCATGACTGCCTTGGTGTGCTTGGACCTTGTTAGTTTGTTGGTGATGTGGACACCAAGGAACTTGAAGCTCTCAACCTGCTCCACTACAGCTCCGTCGATGAGAATGGGGGTGTGCTCGGTCCTCCTTTTCCTGTAGTCCACAATCATCTCCTTTGTCTTGATCACGTTGAGGGAGAGGTTGTTGTCCTGGCACCACACGGTGAGGTCTCTGACCTCCTCCCTATAGGCTGTCTCATCATTGTCGGTTATCAGCCCTACCACTGTTGTGTCACCGGCAAACTTAATGATGGTGTTGGAGTCTTGCCTGGTTGTACAATCATGAGTGATCAGGGAGTACAGGAGGGGACTGAACACACACCCCTGAGGGGCCCTCGTGGTGAGGATCAGCATGGAAGATGTGTTGTTACCTACCCTTACCACCTGGGGGCGGCCCGTCAGGAAGTCCAGGATCCAGTTGCAGAGGGAAGTGTTTAGTCCCAGGGTCCTTAGCTTAGTGATGAGCTTTGAGGGCACTATGGTGTTGAACGCTGAGCTGTTGTCAATGAATAGCATTCTCACATAGGTGTTCCTTTTGTCCAGGTGGGAAAGGGCAGGGTGGAATGCAATAGAGATTGCATCATCTGTGGATCTGTTGGGGCGGTATGCAAATTGGAGTGGGTCTAGGGTTTCTGGGACAATGGTGTTGATGTAAGCCATGACCAGCCCCTTTCAAAGCATTTCATGGCTACAGACGTGAGTGCTACGCGTCGGTAGTCATTTAGGCATGTTACCTTAGTGTTCTTATGCACAGGGACTATGATGGTCTGATTGAAACATGTTGGTATTACAGACTCAGAAAAGGAGAGGTTGAAAATGTCAGTGAAGACACTTGCCAGTTGGTCAGCGCATGCTCGGAGTACACGTCCTAGTATTCCGTCTGGCCCTGCGCCCTTGTGAAAGTTGACATGTTTAAAGGTCTTACTCACATCGGCTGCGGAGAGCGTGATCACACAGTCGTCCGGAACAGCTGATGCTCTCATGCATGTTTCAGTGTTACTTGCCTCGTAGCAAGCATAGAAGTAATTTAGCTCATCTGGTAGGCTTGTTTCACTGGGCAGCTCTTGGCTATGATTCCCTTTGTAGTCTGTAATAGTTTGCAAGCCCTACCACATCCGACGAGCATCGGAGCTGGTGTTGTACGAATCGATCTTAATCCTTTATTGAAGCTCTGCCTGTTTGATGGTTCATCGGAGGGCATAGCGGGATTTCTTATAAGCTTCTGGGTTAGAGTCCCGCTCCTTGAAAGGCACACCAGTTTGCGTCGAGATCTGCAACACTTCTGAGTTTTTCACACTCAACAGTTTCCCGTGTGTATCAAAAAGGGTCCACGACCCAAAGGACATCAAGCCAACTTGACACAACTGTGGGAAGCATTGGAGTCAACATGGGCCAGCATCCCCGTGGAACGCTTTTGACACCTTATAGAGTCCATGCCCTGATAAATCAAGGCTGTTCTGAGGGCAAAAGGGGGGTGCAACTCAATATTAGGAACGTGTTCCAAATGTTGGGTATGCTCAGTGTCACACCCTGGCCTTAGTTATCTTTGTTTTCATTATTATTTTAGTTAGGTCAGGGTGTGACATGGTGTAGTATGTGTTTTTGTATTGTCTAGGGTGTTGTATGGTTTAGGGGGTTAAGTAGAGTAGATGGTTTAGTGTTCAGTGTAGGTGTTTAGAAAAGTCTATGGTTGAGTGATGTGTCTAGGTATGTCTATGGTTGCCTGAGTGGTTCTCAATCAGAGACAGATGTTTTTCATTTGTCTCTGATTGGGAGCCATATTTTAGGCAGACATGGGCATCATGTATTTGTGGGTAATTGTCTATGTTGAACATTTGTTGCTTTTGTGTGTGCACTAACGTTTATAGCTTCACGGTCATTTGTTATTTTGGTAGTTTGTAAAGTGGTTTTGTTTAGTGTTTTCTCTCTTCTAATAAAAGAAGATGTTCTTTTCACGCGCTGCGCCTTGGTCCTCACTCTCTACCTTTGACGATCGTGACACTCAGTGTATGATTTTGATATCATGGATGGTCAGTTCTTGCATCCATAGCTCTGTCTATGAATTTTAGAGTGGTAACATTTCTCCAGCCTCATCCATCAGCTTTTGGACCAAAACAGGGGTTGGGGAAACGATTTGTTATTGTTTCAACTGCTGATTGCCCCTTTAACTGCACATACCCTTAATTGGTAGAATAATACAAAAATTAGGTAAAGGCAATTTAGGACATGAAATGAGACGCAACTTGCAAGAACTGGAGAAAAAAACATCCGGCAAATTAGTATTTAAAAAAAAATTCATTGCATTTTAATCAATTTCCTGGAATTGACCCCAACTCTTGCAGGAGAACAGATATATCCATGTCTGGCAATTATAGATAGAAACCATTTTAACAATGTCATGTCAGTTATGCCTTCACCACACAAATACACTCAGTTCTCTCTCCAAACTAATAAATAGCATACTTGTATTGCATTTGATGTATTTTATATAAAATGCAACAAATGCCTAACTTACTGGCTTCACTGACTTCCGTGCACAAATAATGAATGTACGACACTCCCATATCTTCTTTTCCAATATTAACGAATCATATATCTGATCCAGCACACAGGGAGAATGGGAGAGAGACTATAATTTTTTTTAGCCATTCAGAAAATCAATAATCTCAAAGCTCATTCCCGGTCCTCTAGACTTACTCATGCCACATCACTCATATGGCTGTTTATTGAATTGTTGGAGATAACTTTAAACCTGAGAAGAATTCAGTAGTCCTGATTATAGTCCTGATTTATATGATATTGCCTTCTCCAAGAGGATATGACTTGACAATATAAAACCACAAACACATGAAAGTTAAAGATAGAGATTACACAGAGAGAGAAATGATGTATTGCAAGCTAAATATGATTGTTGTTCTACAACTCAAACAGATGTTTAGTGGCTTGGGGACTTTGTCACGCATTGAATCTCTCTCTCTCTCTCTCTCTCTCTCTGTCTCTCTCTCACACACACAACAGTGGGGCTGCTAAGGGGAGGATGGCTCATTTGATACCATTCCACTAATTACTCTCCAGCCATTACCACGAATTAAGATGCCACCAACCTCCTGTTACACACACACACACACACACACACACACACACACACACACACACACACACACACACACACACACACACACACACACACACACACACACACACACACACACACACACACACACACACACACACACACACACACACACACACACACACACACACACACACAGTGGCGTACTGCAGTTTTGCGGGGCCCCCCGCGAGGTCTGAGAACACCCCCCCACACACCGTACAACATGTAGTCTGAATCAGGCTGTGACTAACTGATCCTTATGTATTCTTCGGGGTGGAAGTTCACCCATACAAAGTAACATCCAATAGGGTTGGATAACTTTATCTCTTTATTGGCAGAACATTTTATCATAATTACTTTGCTAAAAATTCTAAACAGTCCACATACTCTAACAGTTACTCTTGATCTGTGTATTAATGTTTAATGATAGGTGAACATCCTCCTTTTCAACACAAAGTTGAAAGTACAGCACTCCGAGTCAACAAGCTGCTCGCGGTCCAATCATATTAGTCAGTGAGTTCACAGCAATATTTACATGACCTCAATCACACAGAGCAAGATTAGCAGGGGTCAAAGTTTCATTCATAATCTGTCCCTGTTTTACATTTTCTCCTTTACTACTGAACTACTACTGGCCACTCACTGCGACAAGCTGGCCCAACTATACCTATCTCTCTGACCAAGACCTTTCTGAACGTTGTTTGGTTTTTAACCAAAGTATGACATTTGGGAAATGCTCTGAACTGCTTCATACTCTTCTATTCATTGAAAGCCACAACAGCCTTGGAAAACCATTGGAAAACAACACAGCAAAGTAGTCTAACGAGAGAAGAACTGCCCTGTTTTCTACTTGGTTTCCCCTCTTTTTCTCTCTCTATCCCATCTCAACTCTCTCTCTATGCAGCTGAAATATTTCTGGGTCCCAGGGGCATGCACATTCCTCCCCCTCACAGTTGTGCAATCCCTGACAATCAACCGCCCTCCCCCCTTCGGCCTCCCTGGCCCAACGCACGGCACAGAGGAGCTGTCCAAACTGTCTGGACAATGTTCTGCAGTGGATCGACTACCCACCAGACCAGTTAACAAACTCATGGGCCCTGACTTTGCAGAAAACAGCCAAAGTGATGTAACACAAATGGCTGACCCTCCATTTTGTCACTTCTTGGTGTGGGGTTGGGAAGAAAAGAGTATTCCCTGCCTTCGGTGTGAAAGTCACAGGCTCTGAAAGACAACATGTGTTATGTTGTTTTTGTGCCCCAGTCTTCCTGTATAATAGCCAATGTTACACCCTGCAAATAGGCCTTGTGGTTGAAGGCATGATTTCAGAGAGTTTTTAAATGTATGTTTCATTTGGACTGTGGAAAACTGTAAAAGTAGCATGGTTTCTTCCCTCGGGTTTAATAGGGTCAACAGAAATCAATGATAATGGAATAGGTCAAAATTATATATGAGACATATTGATTATATATCTGTCTCTTTTTTCCTTTTCATAGTCAAGTACAGTGGTTGCCTATAATATTTTATTTTTTATTAAGATATTTTTATTATCTTTATTGAACACGGCCAGTCAGTTAAGAACAAATTCTTATTTACAATGACGGCCTACACTATAACGCAATTTTCCATTTTATTTTAGATAATTGAATTCCTCCTAGCTTACAACAACTCACAAAAACCATACCACTTAGCTTGAAGTGATACTTTAGCAACATACTTGAAGTGATGTCAACAAAATGTAATGTGCCATAAGATACAATAATAAGTCAAAGTGCCTGTAAATGATTAATACTGCAAAATTTGCACTTTCCCTTTCTGACTTTTTTTGTTGCTTGATTGGTCAAACCTAAACCACACGAATCCGCAGCTGACACAAGAAGGCAGAGAGGGGTGCATGCTGGTTCTAGTAGGGAAATACAATTTTCTTAACTTTTTAATCGAACGATTTTACGGGTCTGATAAAACTACATTTCCCACAATGCCCTGCACCTTTCCTGTACATCCTGCTCGTGAAGATAGCGGGCAATCGGTCGTCAAAAACAATCCTATCATTTTGAGAATTTATGTAAAATCAAATATATAATCACCAGGCTACGGGAATTGATATTGTTTAAAACAACCGACTCAAAGAAAAGACAATGGTATGTTTGCAATTGGGTACATTTTGTGGCCAATTGCTTTGCTCTAACGTTAGCTAGCTAATGTCGTTCGCCAGTCTCATGTGAAATGTATGAGACGCCTAGAAATCATAGCCAGCTAGATAGCGTTATATATTCGAATTAAACAAACCTATCGATTTAAATTAATCAATTAGCCAGATCCGGCTCCCGACTTTGTTTTACGAAGCAACTGCCTGGCTTGCATGTATGTCAGCAGTAACGTTAGACTAGTTAGCCACCTAGCTAGTTAACGTTAGCTATCTGACATAACTAGCTAGCTATATATATTTACCTGACAGGGCGTGGCTAGCCAGGCTAGCTAACGTTAGCTAGTAATCTAGGTGTTGTAAAGGAATGCACATCTGTCTGCACACTCTTAACCAATCAGCCATGCTCAGAAATGCACTGTTGGGCTTTGCTATAGTATGAGGTGAAACTGATGATGCATAGGAGTGATGATAACGTCCAGTGAACCCATAGTTAGATCTGAGAAGGCATATCCAAGACAAGGCTAGCGAGGGTTCAAGGTGTCAGAATGTTCAAATGGAAATGAGGTGTGTGGAACTCCTATGACTCTCTGACAAGAGAAACGGCGAAATCAAGTTCTATAACTACATTACATCAAGGCCTAGGCTAGCTTGGCTAACGTTATATGCCGAGTAGATAATATTGGGATGTAACTAGCCACGTTACTATAGCAGGGATGTAACTAGCCACGTTACTATATCAGGGCTCTCTAACCCTGTTCCTAGAGAGTCAGTCAACCCTAATCTAACACACCTGATTCTAATAATTAGCTGGTTGATAAACTGAACCAGGTTAGTTACAACTGGGGTTGGAGTGAAAACTTACAGGAGGGTAGTTCTCCAGGAAAAGGGTTGGAGACCCCCTGTACGAGACTGCAGAACATTTCTCACGCTTCATTTTCTCTCCTCCCCTGCTCCTGTCATACAGATCCGCTTCATCCTGATTCAGAACCGAGCGGGGAAGACCCGACTGGCCAAGTGGTACATGCAGTTTGATGACGACGAGAAACAGAAGCTGATTGAGGAGGTGCACGCTGTGGTGACTGTCCGTGATGCCAAGCACACCAACTTTGTGGAGGTAAGGCAGAAGGATTTGCATGATGCCACGTCTGTGCATTGGTGAGTGCCCTAATGTAGGCTATTCGTTTCTGGCAAATGTATTTGTTGTCACTATCTGGCCATTCTAGAATGGCTGGAAGCAACCAGGGACTATAACACAAGGTCTGGGGCTGCATTTGACAAATCAAATCAAATGTATTTATATAGCCCTTCTTACATCAGCTGATATCTCAAAGTGCTGTACAGAAACCCAGCCTAAAACCCCAAACAGCAAGCAATGCAGGTGTAGAAGCATGGTGGCTAGGAAAAACTTCCTAGGAAGAAACCTAGAGAGGAACCAGGCTATGAGGGGTGGCCAGTCCTCTTCTGGCTGTGCTGGGTGGAGATTATAACAGTACATGGCCAAGATGTTCAAATGTTCATAAATGACCAGCATGGTCAAATAATAATAATCACAGTAGTTGTCGAGGGTGCAGCAAGTCAGCACCTCAGGAGTAAATGTCAGTTGGCTTTTCATAGCCGATCATTAAGAGCAAACAGTTTACTTGGCTTTACAGTGACGTAGGCCTAAATTGTAGCATACATTGTGACACTGAAGAGACGGTGGATAAAAGGCTATTTTCTACTGATATGCTGTAGCACTAATTGGTTAACCAAGTTTAATTCAATATTTCATTGTAAATGGAAAAGTACTGCTTGCAAGTCAATTTCAATTCTACTGTAATTATTCTTAGATGAAAAATCAAAACCACATACTGAGATGCTTGTCTGTCTTGTCTCCAGTTCAGGAACTTCAAGATCATCTATAGGCGCTATGCAGGTCTGTACTTCTGTATATGTGTGGATGTGACAGACAACAACCTGGCATACCTGGAGGGCATTCACAACTTTGTGGAGGTATATGACACTAACACATCAACTCACACGTAGACTGTTTTATCATGATGACATACAATGTGGGAGCTGTTTTAGGTCAATGACTCTTTGGCTGGTTATGTGAAGGAATGTGGGCTATTAAAATGTCCACCTTAATAGCTGAGTGATTAGGCATATTTTATTAGTAAACTGTCGTAACGATGTGCTCCTACAGCTCTTTGGAATACAGAGTACCACAGCATGAGTCATAATACCCAGAAAACGTAGCCGTCAGACGGAAATAGTTCCAATTGTTTATCCACCATTCATTTCTCATAGGAGATTTTAGAAACACTTAAAAATACGGGCTGTGTTTCGTGCAGGCTTACCCTGGCGTGACGTTTTGATAACTGTAAATCTCTCTCTAGGACAATGTGACTTATCAATATATTCAACTATAAAGAAAAAAATAACGCTAATGTGGCTATCATAAAGAACTACAAATGCCATGACGATCAGGACGAGATTGCCGAATTGAGGCAAATCTCTGGATTAACTATCTAAATTTAGACATGAATAAATTGGCAACATTTCTTTAAATGAACAATTCTGTTAACTGTCTGGTGCAAGTTTTAAATTGACAATACCAGTTAGCAAAGGTGTCAGCTAGAGATGACATGCGGGGATTTGTAGTTTTGCATGACGTCTACTTTGATGCCAATTAGCACTTTTGAATCTGAGAGTAAATAGAGCTGAATATATTGAAAAGTCACCTTGTCTGAGAGAAATGTACTTCATCAAAATGTCACGCCGGGGTAAGCCTACACGAAACACAGCCCTTATTTTAAGTGTTCCTACAATCCCCTATGAGAAAAATGGTGGGGAAATTATTGGAACCATTTCCCTGTTTGACCGCCAGGTCTTATGGGTATTATGACACCTCCACTGTGGGGCTCTATTTTCTATGCATTCTTACCCAGTGTAATACGCCCCGTATAGAGTCTGTCGCCTCGCTGCAAAAGTAAGACCAAAACAAAGTGGGGGGGATCTCTGGTGTTCTTTGTTCATATTCCCGAAAAGCATTCCCTGGGTGGCATTCCTCCCGGGTCGAGGGGAAACAGCGGAACAGCTCGCACTGTGCTCCCTGTCCGAGGGACAGGCGGAATGTGGCTGTGACGGAAAACAGCTGAGATTTCCGACACTGTTCAAGAGCACCGTGTCCTGGAATGCTGGACTTCCTCAGGCCCTTAAATGACCAAGGCTTCATCTCAAATGATTCCCTATATAGGCTAGTGCACCACTTCAGACCAGAGCCGTGTACTATGGATTACACTGTATCCTAGCTATGAATTAGACTAAATTGTTAATGTAACAAAACCTGACCTCTTCCTTTTCCCCCTTTTAGGTGTTGAATGAGTATTTCCACAACGTATGCGAGTTGGACCTGGTGTTCAACTTCTACAAGGTAAAAGTGTTGAGTGATTTTGATTTTAAAACCAAACACTCTCAGTGCTAAGAGGAAAGACAGAAAGGAGCGGAAGAAACCCGAGGGAGGTGAAGATACAATTTCAATGTATTTTCTTTCCTTGCAATGGGGAGGTGCCATGGCAACGAGGATGGGACGCATAATTACAACAGTCAATTAGGCTCATCCACACTAGTTTGGCGGCGATTGGTTTTCCTCTACAGGAAATAGTAAGCAATTAAGACTCTCCTCTGATGACCGCCCTTTAAGCAGTTATCGTGTCAATTACGTAAGCTATTTTTGAATATTCGCCCACTCGCTGAAACTTAAAGAAGCGCAGCCCACGGTGAAAGTTGCTGCGCTCTGCGATTTCTTCTGAGTCAAAGAAAGCAGAAAGCGACATGATGGCAAACATCAGCTCATCTCAACATCAACCCCCTCTCTATTAGATCTAGTGCCGCCGCAGCAAGGCCTACGCACAGCTAGAAAGACACATTTACATAATGGGGTAAAGATGAATCTGAAGGATCTATACAGTTCTCCAACGCGTCTGTTTTTAAAGCTGTGTGCGCGGGTGCATACATGCAAGTGTGTACAGGGAGTTTGAACGGTGCAGTAGGCTGACCTCTGACCTGTGTCCTAACCTGCTTCTACCTGTCCTGTGTGTTCTATCCCAGGTGTACACGGTGGTGGATGAGATGTTCCTAGCGGGGGAGATCAGAGAGACGAGCCAGACCAAGGTCCTCAAGCAGCTGCTAATGCTCCAGTCCCTCGAGTAGCCAACAGGGCAGCCATCTTGAACAGTCCATCACCCACCCACCATCAATGTCACTCTGGAATGGACCCCTCTCCTTTGCCAGCCTCCACCCCTTACAGAAACCAGGGGCTTATTCACGAAGCTGCAAAGTCACAGAAGGTTCAGATAGAAATGCATGGTGTAGAACAGACATGTTCTGTCATGCAGAATTGGGAATCTAGTCAGCTCTACACATTACATTTCTATTTGCAACAATGAGAGTTTCAACCTCCTGATTATGCCCCATAAAGACTATGTATTTTGGTGATGCGTGGCAGATATGGCCCTTAACATTTCATTTCTTAACCGCCAGTTCAAGTAAAATCATCTGGATGAGTACATTTGCAGCACAGCGTACAGCTGGACGCACCACTGAAAATAAATGTTCTCTCTATGCCCTGTCTCAAGCTGGAGGCTGCACTTATGGCAGACTAGGGTTGCCAGTTATTCACCTGTGTATCCCGCCTATACTAGTGGAGAGAGGATAACAAGGATGCACTGTTCTGGCAACCCCAGAGCGGCACTAAAGTAGCTAACGAGCACAAGAAAACCCTTGTAAACTGCCTGTGATATCCCTGTCTACTTTGCACCATACTTCTGCCTGGGAGAATCACAGTTTGAGCTGCAGAGTGACTAAACCACCACTACGAATGCCCATTGAATCCATTGACCTCTGGTGGTGGTTCACATTTCAATGGAGTGCACTTACTAAGAGTGCTGTTGAGAGGTCTGGTAATGACAACCTGTAAAGGGTCCCATCTACTATGAGATTCTCTGGTCTTAAATAACTTAATATCATGTCAGGTTGTATATCAGACAATGCGTCTCCACTCCACATATGGTGCTTGTTAGTCACACCCAGATGTGTTCAAATTTAAATACACACTACTACTTTAAGTTAAAGGAAACTCAACAGGAAAAAGTTACTGGTAAGAAATCTAGCTAATGGAAATGTTAAGCAGTACTGTGAAGTTTGTTTTGTATGGTGTACATATATATAGTGTGAAACCATTGTCGTCCATTCCAGGCCTTTCCCCAGCTTCTGCCTGTCTCGTCACTGTGTGTTTAATACACAGATCCGAATTGGGGGAAAATCCATTAATATTCACTGGTCACCTCATTCATACTACAAAAAATGGGTTTCGAACGTCAACCAGAGGCCAAACAATATGTCCAACATTCCAGAGGCACTTATCTAGGTCTGTGACACCACCCTGTACCACTTCTCATTGTAACCATGTCCAGTCTTGCACCTCCCAACATATCACACGTTACTATTATGGTCTTAAATGTTTTTTTTGGGGCTATAGTGAGAGATGTACTGCTTCTCCTCCTCTGTCATGGAAGATGTGAGTTTAGGTGTTACTGTCTCCTGTTAGTAAACTATCCAGTCATTTTATTCCAGTCAGTGTATATACAAAAAAATCAAAGTACTAAATAAAGTGTTACAAATATCTTGTGCTTTTTATACTGTAGATGTGATGTACATTGGAAACACATTTGTTTTTGTAATGATATCGCCATCTAGTGGTATTAATCCAGCATAGCCTTCACGTTCTGGAATCCGCCCTCTGAGGTCATTTTAGCAGCCTCCCAGTGATCGATAAAATCAATCAATATATCCACTTCAGATACATTAACCCACTCTGCATGTTACTCCACTGACCCACAAACAGAAATTCAGACAATTAGACACTCAAAGCTTTTACCATGTAGACTAGCATAGGAAGTCTTCCCTGATACACTAACCGTACCCTACTGTCTCCATGTGGTCTGTGGCTTCCATGGCAGATAGCCAACCAGGTTGAAACAATGAAACGCGTGTGCACATATTTCAAAAGACATGATCCGGAAATCAAATTCACATTTAAAAAGCCAAGTTGATTTAGAATAGACCTTTAAAATGAACAAGCAACCCTTCCATGCCCAAAAACAATCCAATTAGACAAACAAATATTATTTACAGCATAGATTATTCAGATGTACAGTAGTTCTTAAAATGATTCCATCACATTGGTTACTAAGCAACAACTGAGTTTCTGCTCCGTTCCGAGTCGAGATATGACAAGAGACTGAAGGCCCATGGGATGAAGTTCTTACGATGCAGCCAATAGAATACTCGGCATACACAATGCATTATTGAGACCAGGGTTCAATGGTATTGGGGTCGAGCAGCATGGAGCGCAACACTACTGTTGTGAGACACGACTGACTGATTTGCGGTCACTCTGTGGTCTGCTCAGGAAGTCACAGTAATCTCCCAAGTGTTACATCGTCCCTACAACGGCAGCAGACAAATGGGTCAACATAAAATTGCGGAGGGAATCATTTTACTACAACCCTGGAGAGGGATAATAGAACAGCTGGCTGGCAGGTCAGTCAACACTTGGAGAGAATGGACAAAACCTCAGTTGTTCTTCAGTAAGGAATGACTAACTCCAATTGCTCTTTTTATTACAGTATATTTTTCAATTAATACAAATCTTACAATTCTATGGATACAGTATATAAACAATCTCAATAAAAAGTGCACTTGCAAAAAAGAAACAAAAATAACAAAGCAGACTTTTTTTTTTTTAAACACAAAATGGGACCATTCTTTCTCAGGATGATGTCACAGTGGCATTTTGATAGCCATCTTCTCTACGCTGGTTCAGCGTAACAACCTGCTCTTAGTGGAGTGCAAACAGTAGCATTGCTTAAAAATTAGGTAAGGGTACACGGGGCCTGAAATTCTAAATGTTCCATAACATGATTCTATACGACAGCCAGAAAATGATAGGTGGACGAGGCAAGACTTCACGTGTAAGACATGTCAAAACAAAAAGTGCAGTTGAATCTTAGACAGCAGCCTGGCCCTGTAACCTGAATATTTCCCACTAGTGACACAAACCAGTCTAGCTTCCAGTGACCGGTCTTTACATGTGAACTCAAGAGCAGCAGAGAAATGAAGAGGGCCAAGATGGGGGTACAATTCTCAAGAGATAACCTCCCCAGGGGCGCGATAGAGCCAGAGAACGAGACAAGAGCGTAGCCTTTTACGTCGCAAAGGCAAGCAGTAACATTAGATATGCAGCTGATAACGGGGAATAACAAGTGGTCATTGGGGTCCTTTGGAAAACCATAAGAAAAGACTGAACTGAAACCTCACCCATGTGCTTTGGACACGACCCTCAGGCCTTTCTGATCGCCTCATGGAGTGAATCGATTTCCCTTTGGGAGGTGCTAGTAAAGACAGTTCAGAAACATGTGGACTGGGGTGGGGGTTGAGGGGACAGTATACATCCACAATGTCAAGAAAATGTTCCTCTAAGGCCAGTACTCCACTTGATAAATTGCATGAATTGAAGACAAACCTTGGACAAGTTGTCCATTAGATTAGAATCAATACCATTTATACCCAAGGTCGAGTTACACGTGGTAACATTTAGACCGGTGGAATCAGTTACAAGTGTACATCTGAAGCCAGGAGAACAACCAAGGGAAAAGGTCGGACTAACTGAGGAAGCATTCACAACTGACCCAATGTCTGCTCATGCAACATTGGGTGTTGTGGGTAAATGGCTCTTTTCGGGGTTGCAGAGCAGTCAAGCTTGGGGAGACTTAGGTTTGCCTGGTTATCAGAAGGTGAACAAGCAGGCTTGATAAGAAGTACAGTGCAAACAAAGGTTCAAAATCAGCTCATAAAAACATACACATGGGGAGTGCTCCTGCTGTGATGGGTAAAACATAAGAACTTCAATCATCAAGCAACCTGATAGACTGCACTAACAGGCTGCGTATGAATGAGGAAGTTTGTTTTGCATTTCATCCTTCGTGGACTTTGTTACAGGTGGTGTGTGTACTGTGTGTGTGTGTGCAAGCATGTGTTGATAAAAACCACAAAAGGGAGGGTAAAAACAGGAAATCCCCTACACATAACCCCTGACAGTCATCCCAGATATGGACTCTTCTTCTTATGTTCCCAGCACAGTTCACACCACAGGGTTTCCCAGCCTAGGACCCAGGAGCCTGGGTAACCTCCCTTGGCAGGAAGTATAGTCTCTTACCAATGGTCAGGAGTTGCAGGTCATCTCCATGGCAACTGTTCAAGGTATGCTGTACGTGTGTAAGTGGTTTCAGAAGGGATAAGGGGAAGAGTCCTGCACATCCCAAAACACCTAGTGCTGAGAGGGAGAGAAATGTTAATATATTTTGATCAATTATTCTCTAAAGCCACATTTAATCGAAGCATGGCAGTCTACTGACCTTTAGGGCACGTCCTGTGCGTGTGGGAGTGGGGCTGAAGAGTGAGGGTGGGGTCCGGCCCCTAGCAGTTACACTGCTGCTTGGTCTGTGCGGGGGTACCTCTGGGCTGTCTCAGCTGCCTCAGAGAAGAATCTCCATACTGGATACCTGAACCCATCCGTTCTGGGTCCAACTCACCTGACAGAGGCAAGGCGCATTTTTTTTAAACCTTTATTTAACCTGGCAAGTCAGTAAAGAACAAATTCTTATTTACAACGGCGCCCTATGGGACACCCAATCACGGCCGGATATGATACAGCCTGGATGTGAACACACATACAGTGACTTCGGAAAGTATTCAGACCCCTTGACTTTTTCCACATTTTGTTTATGTTACGGCCTTATTCTAAAATGGATTATATAAGCGAAAACAGGTTCAGACATTTTTGCACATTAAACAAAAAATAACAAAAAAAACTTTATTTACATAATAATTCAGACCCTTTGCTATGAGACTCGAAATTGAGCTAAGGTGCATCCTGTTTCCATTGATCATCTTTGAGATGTTTCTACAACTTGATTGGAGTCCACATGTGGTAAATTCAATTGATTGGACATGATTTGGAAAGGCACACACCTGTCTAAACAAAGCCATGAGGTTGAAGGAATTGTCCGTAGAGCTCCAAGACAGGATTGTGTCGAAGCACAGATCTGGGTAAGGCTACCAAACATTGAAGGTCCCCAAAGCATTGAAGGTCCCCAAGAACATAGCGGCCTCCATCATTCTTAAATGAAAGAAGTTTGGAACCACCAAGACTAGAGCTGGCCACCCGGCCAAAGTCAGCAATCGGGGGGAGAAGGGCCTTGGTCAGGGAGGTGACCAAGAACCCGATGGTCACTCTGACATGGCTCCAGAGTTCCTCTGTGGAGACGGGAGAACCTTCCAGAAGGACAACCATTTCTGCAGCACGCCACCAATCAGGCCTTTATGGTAGAGTGGCCAGACGGAAGCCACTCTTCAGTAAAAGGCACATAACAGTCCGCTTGGAGTTTGCCAAAAGGCACCTAAAGGACTCTCTGGTCTGATGAAACCAAGATTGAACTCTTTGGCCTGAATGCCAAGCGGAGGAAACCTGGCACCATCCACCTACGGTGAAGCATGGTGCATCATGCTGTGGGGATGTTTTTCAGCGTCAGGGAGACTAGTCAGGATCGAGGGAAAGATGAACAGAGAAAAGTACAGAGATCCTTGATGAAAACCTGCTCCAGACCTCAGACTGGGGGCGAAGGTTCACCTTCCAACAGGACAACGTCCCTAAGCACACAGCCAAGACAACACAGGAGTGGCTTCGGGACAAGTCTCTGAATGAGTGGCCCAGCCAGAGTATCTCTGGAGAGACCTAAACATAGCTGTGCAGTGACACTCCCCATCCAACCTGACAGAGCCTCAGAGGATCTGCAGAGAAGAATGGGAGAAACTCCCCAAACACAGGTGTGCCAAGCTTATAGCGCCATGCCAAAGAAGACTCAAGGCAGTAATCCCTGCCAAAGGTGTTTCGGCAAAGAAGAGTAAAGGGTCTCAATACTTTTGTAAATGTGATATTTCAGTTAAAAATGGTTTTTATTAAATTTGATTTTTTTTTTTTTTTTTGCCATGTCATTATGGGGTATTGTGAGGGAAAAAGCAATTTAATCCATTTTAGAAGAAGGCTGTAATGTAACAAAACGTGGAAAAAGTCACGGTCTGAATACTTTCTGAATGCACTGTATGTATAGGGGTAAGTAAGGTGACTAAAAAACAGGATATAAGATAAACAGAGTAGCAGCAGCTTGTTTGTGAGTGGGTGTGTGTAGAGTCACTATAAATGTATGTGCATATCATGTGTTTGAGTGTGTAGGGCCCTGCGAGTGTGCATAGAGAAAATATAAATATAGGTCAATAAAAGATACAAGGTTAACTCAGATGGTCTTAGCTTAGCAATTTATCAGTCTTATTGCTTGGGGATAGAAGCTGTTCAAGAACCTGTTGGTGCCAGACTTGATGCACCGGGTACCGCTTGCCGTGCGGAAGCAGAGAGAATGGTGTATGGCTTGGGTGGTTGGAGTCTTTAACGATTTCCAGGGCCTTCTTTCCACACCACTTGATATAGAGGTCCTGGTTGGCAGGGAGCTCAGCCCCAGTGATGTACTGGGTTGTCCACACCGCCCTCTTCAGCGCCATGCGATCGAGGGCGGTGCTATTGCCATACCAGGCAGTGATGCAGCCAGTCAAGATGCTCTCAATGGTGCAGCTGTAGAACTTTTGAAGGATTGGAGGGCCCACATGCTAAACTTTTTCAACCTCCTGAGGGGGGGAAGAGGCACTGCCGTGCCTTCTTCACGACTATGCGAGTGTGTTTGGACCATTTTAAGTCTTTAGGTGATTTGGACCAGAGGAACTTGAAGCTCTCAACCTGCTCCACTGCAGCCCCGTCGATGTGGATGGGGGCGGTCTCGCCTCCTCGTTTCCTGTAGTCCACGATCAGGTGGTATTACTGACATTGAGGGAGAATTTGTTGCTTTGGCACCACACTGCCAGGTCACTGACATCCTCCCTGTAGGCGGACTCATTGTCGCCGGTGATCAGGCCTATCCCCGCAGTGTCTTCAGCAAACTTGATGGTGGTGTTGGAGTCGTGTGTGGCCACGCAGTCATGGGTGAACAGGCAGTACAGGAGTGGACTAAGCACACACCCCTGTGGGGCCCCTGTGTTGAGGGTCAGCGTGGCAGAGGTGATGTTGCCTACCCTCACCACCTGGGGTCGGCCCGTCAGGAAGTCCAGGAATCAGTTGCAGAGGGAGGTGTTCAGACCCCCGAGTCCTAAGTGGTGACGAGCATGGAGGTGACCATAGTGTTGAAAGCTGATCTGTAGCCAATGAACATCATTCTCGCATAGGTATTCCTCTTATCTAGGTGGGCGAGGGCAGTGTGGAGAGCAATTGAGGATGTATCATCTGTGGATCTGTTGGGGCGGTATGCAAATTGGAGTGGGTCTAGGCCAGGGTGTCTGGGATGGCGGAGTTAATGTGTGCCATAACCAGCCTTCCAAAGAACTTGATGATTACTGAAGTGAGTGCTACTAGGAGGGAGTCATTGTGGCATGAAGCCTTAGAGTTCTTAAGAACAGGGATGATGGTAGTCATCTTAAAACATGTGGGGATTACAGACTGGGACATCATCTTCATGCTGAAATGCCTCAAGTTTCAGCACGATAATGCTGAGGCCCCATGTATCTGTACACAATTCCTGGAAGCTGAAAATGTCCCAGTTCTTCCATGGCCTGCATACACAGCAGATATGTCACCCATTGAGCATGTTTGGGATGCTCTGGATCGACAGCGTGTTCCAGTTCCCGCCAATATCCAGCAACTTCGCACATCCATTGAAGAGGAGTGGAACAACATTCCGCAGGCCACAATCAACAGCCTGATCAACTCTATGTGAAGGAGATGTCGCGCTGCATGAGGCAAATGGTGGTCACACCAGATACTGACTGGTTTTCAGATCCACACCCCAATTATTAGTATTTTTTTAAGGTATCTGTGACCAACAGATTCATATCTGTATTCCCAGTCAAGTGAAATCCATAGATTAGGGCCAAATGAACTTATTTCAATTGACTGATGTCCTTATATGAACTGTAGCTCAGTAAAAAAAATGAAATGGTTGCGTTTAGATTTTTCTTCAGTGTACATTAAATCAAGAAAGACCAAGACACACACATATAGCTAGGCGTAAACAACATGAGACATCCCAAAACCAACTTGTTTGATAGTAAGATTGAAAATCAAACGGATACACCTTTTTAGCACGCACGCACGCACACACACACACACACACCTCATAAGTAAACTGTTTACCTGACTCTATCTTGTTGAGGATGGTACGGGCAGTTTTGAGGAAGGCCTCCTCCACATTCTCCCCTGTCAGAGCGCTGGTCTCCAGGAACATCAGTTCTGTAACAGTCAGTCAGTCAACTCGATACTCTAATCTCAATGAAACTAATACAGGTTTAAAAAAACGAGTGGAAATTACAACTATCTGAGATTAGAGTTGACTAAAAAGGGGAGAAAGGAAAAAAGGGGAGCGATGGAGTGCGGAAAGGGTGAGAGACAGTTGTGAAATGAGAGCCAGGGAAACGGCCTGAGTAGAGGAGAGAAAGGGTGAGAGACAGTTGTGAAATGAGAGCCAGGGAAACGGCCTGAGTAGAGGAGAGAAAGGGTGAGAGACAGTTGTGAAATGAGAGCCAGGGAAACGGCCTGAGTAGAGGAGAGAAGGGTGAGAGACAGTTGTGAAATGAGAGCCAGGGAAACGGCCTGAGTAGAGGAGAGAAGGGTGAGAGACAGTTGTGAAATGAGAGCCAGGGAAACGGCCTGAGTAGAGGAGAGAAGGGTGAGAGACAGTTGTGAAATGAGAGCCAGGGAAACGGCCTGAGTAGAGGAGAGAAGGGTGGGAGACAGTTGTGAAATGAGAGCCAGGGAAACGGCCTGAGTAGAGGAGAGAAGGGTGAGAGACAGTTGTGAAATGAGAGCCAGGGAAACGGCCTGAGTAGAGGAGAGAAAGGGTGAGAGACAGTTGTGAAATGAGAGCCAGGGAAACGGCGTGAGTAGAGGAGAGAAGGGTGAGAGACAGTTGTGAAATGAGAGCCAGGGAAACGGCCTGAGTAGAGGAGAGAAGGGTGAGAGACAGTTGTGAAATGAGAGCCAGGGAAACGGCCTGAGTAGAGGAGAGAAGGGTGAGAGACAGTTGTGAAATGAGAGCCAGGGAAACGGCCTGAGTAGAGGAGAGAAGGGTGAGAGACAGTTGTGAAATGAGAGCCAGGGAAACGGCCTGAGTAGAGGAGAGAAAGGGTGAGAGACAGTTGTGAAATGAGAGCCAGGGAAACGGCCTGAGTAGAGGAGAGAAGGGTGAGAGATGGACAGACAAGACAGTTACCGTTCTCCTGTGCGAAGCGGGACGCCTCAAGGAAGGTGACCTCACGGTCCGCGTCCAGGTCCTTCTTATTGCCGCACAGGATGATGACGATGTTGGGGCTGGCCAGCGTCCGTGCGTCTGTCAGCCAGTTGGTCAGGGCGTTGTACGTCTCCCGGCTAGAGGAAAGACACAGGAGGGGAGAACTGATTCAAATCACGTCTCCTTAGGAAAGGCATGTTCAATAGGGAATGGGACGTTACTTTTGAAAAAGCAGAGTTGTGAACTGTGTGCTCATGACAGCATCAGAGGTCAAATAGAAGAAGTACTTGGATGAGGGGGGGGGAGATGATAGGTTGAGAATATTAGCAGTTTTTCAACTTACACTTTTCAATCTCTCTGTGAGCAAATGTTCTTTTTGCTCCAAATGAGAAGAGAAATATGAAACGTCATCACTCCCTTTTCTCCCTCAAGGACAGATGGAGTCCGATACCACGTCACATCTTCTATTTATTTTTTTGCGAAGTCCCCGATCACCATGGTGACAGCATGCTGGTGTCCATGGCAACGTGAGAACAATGAGCAGAAGGGTGTCGACTAATGTCCCACAGCGAGGCGGCTTAACCATGACGTCAGCATAGGAGGTAAGCGATGACGACCCCTCTGCCTCGGTGTAGCTCTCTCACACCACACGCTTCCATCTCTCCCTCTCCCCATATTCTCTCCCTCCCTGCTCTCTTCTCTCTCGCTCGGTTGACACTCTGTCTAATGGAGTTTTGCTTTCCGGGCTGCCTGTCTGAAAACGCCACTTTATTACAGGCCCTGCCATTCTGCATCACACACTTTATTACAGGCCCTGTCATTCCGCATCACACACTTTATTAAAGCTCACCTGACAGTACACCATTCACTCCATCTTGATTATAAGACAAGCAGTGCCATGGCAACTCTGGGCTTATTAAATAAAAACTCTTGGCTTGGTGCTGCCATACAAAATGTCTCCATCTCTGACTCAGAGTGTCTTAGTGCTCCTGACAGACTCTCCATAGGCCTGTTGAAATTCAACATCTCTAGTCGGTCTCTCCGTGCTCTATGCTAACTCCCATGCCTGTGTGTGTGTGTGTGTGTGTGTACAAGGGACCAGTAAAACCAGTGCGCGTTCGTCATGGGTCGATCATTGGTTCACCTACCTTGTGATGTCATAGACGAGCAGCGCCCCTGCCGCCCCGCGGTAGTAGCTACGAGTCACAGACCTGGGGGAGGGCAGACAGAAAGCACTGTTAACCAATCACAGAACCAGAATACAATCTGTCAACCAATGAGGGCACGGGTCAGCGGTAACGGCACTCAGGGTAACCAATGGGAGATCTTCACCTGAAGCGCTCCTGTCCGGCTGTGTCCCAGATCTGTAGTTTAACCGTCTTACCCCCGACGTTGACCACCCTGGACCCAAACTCGACCCCGATGGTGTGGTTGGAGTCCTGCTTGACTGCACAGGCAGAGACAAAAGAAAAGCCACAATCATCACTGCACTGTTTGTTTATGTCTCATCCTTTATTAAAAAGTCTGTTTTTACAGATGGCTGGCTCGTGAAAGACAACCTTGACTAAAGAGTAGGTGTGTGACTGCCTAGTTATTAGGCCTAAGTTGCCAAGACTTCACAGAAACATTTCCTGGTTAATTCCCAGAGCTGATCTAGATTGTGCTGGTGCGTTGTGCTTGTTTAAAAAGACCAGAACAGTTCGCTTCAGAAGCCTCTTCAGAAGCCTCATCAGCATATCAGAGGGTTAAGGAGATACTGCCTCTCCCAGGTCCAGAGATTAACACAGTCAAAGAAAGCCCTTCTCTCACGCTACTGACAGGACTGGGAGTTAGAGGTCTTTATCTCATTTACACATCAGTGTGCGTGGACATCCGCTACATGAGCGCGTGTGTGTCAGTGTGCAGAGATGCATGTAACATTTCTATATTATTGTACATAAACAATGCATGTGGGTGCATCGGCACTACTTACACTTGGTCTCAATGAACTGGTGCAGGAGGCAAGATTTCCCTGCCCCAGCACTGCCAATGACCAGGAACTTAAACAGGAAGTCTGAAATGAGAGAGAGCGGGGACAGAAATCAATACAACGCCAGCGGCTCAAACGGTTGAACTTGAAACCAATCCTTAAGTCGTCCTGTGATCGTGAGCTGCTCGCCGCCACCGAGTTGCCAACGGTCCCAAATTAGCTGGCTAATCACTACCTTGCGTGAGTGTGATGGCACGTTAACATTGATGCTAATTTGCAAAAGCGACTTGTTAAAAGGATGGAGGTAAAAGAGACTTCTAAAATTAACAATGAGAGAGGATGTGTTGTCAACCACTGAGAGGTGTAATCCCATAGGTCATCGCTCCTCGCTACGAGAGAGATTGAGTTGTATCATCCGGGTCGGTCTCCTCAGGCGTTGGAACTAATCCTGATTTCCCCCAATGAAAAGCCAAGCTTATCTGTATGGTGTGGCTTGTCTCGGAGTGTACGCTGAGTGACAGAGATAGCATCCAGGAGCCCTGCCAAAACAGTCTCCCAGCCTCTGACCTCATACCGCCCTCACCAATCTGACCAAAGGGCTCGATGACTCAATGTTGCAGTGCAACCCCTGACTAGACAGACGGGCTCCTAGCTAGGTGAGCTCCATGCAACTAGCCTGAGTGTTGCACTGACATTCAGATGCAGTGTTTCCCCTATATTCAAATCATGGCTACCACAAAAAAAAACCATATATATAATTTAAAACACTCTCCCTGACTGTCTATACGGTTGAATGTCGGAAGTTTACATACACCTTAGCCAAATACATTTAAACTCGGTCTTTCATAATTCCTGACATTTAATCCTAGTAAAAATTCCCTGTTTTAGGTCAGTTAGGATCCCCAGAGTTAATTATTTCAGCTTTTATTTATTTGGGTCAAACGTTTCAGGTAGCCTTCCACAAGCTTCCCACAATAAGTTGGGTGAATTTTGGCCCATTCCTCCTGACAGAGCTGGTGTAACTGAGTCAGGTTTGTAGGCCTCCTCCTGCACACACTTTTTCAGTTTTGCCCACTAATTTTCTATAGGACTGAGGTCAGGGCATTGTGATGGCCACTCCAATACCTTGACTTTGTTGTCCTTGAGCCATTTTGCCACAACTTTGGAAGTATGCTTGGGGTTATTGTCCATTTGGAAGACCCATTTGCGACCAAGCTTTAACTTCCTGACTGATGTCTTGAGATGTTGCTTCAATATAACTACATCATTTTCCTCCTCGTGATGCCATCTATTTTGTGAAGTGCACCAGACCCTCCTGCAGCAAAGCACAAACGATGCATGATGCTGCCTTCCCCGTGCTTCACGTTTGGGATGGTGTTCTTCGGCTTGCAAGCGTCCCCCCTTTTCCTCCAAACATAACGATGGTCATTATGACCAAACAGTTCTATTTTTGATTAATCAGACCAGAAGACATTTCTCCAAAAAGTATGATCTTTGTCCCCACGTGCAGTTGCAAACCGTAGTCTGGCTTTTTTAATGGCGGTTTTGGAGCAGTGGCTTCTTCCTTGCTGAGCGGCCTTTCAGGTTATGTCTATATAGGACTAATTTTACTGTGGATATAGATACTTTTGTACCGGTTTCCTCCAACATCTTCACAAGGTCCTTTGCTGTTGTTCTGGGATTGATTTGCACTTTTCGCACGAAAGTACATTAATCTCTAGGAGACAGAATGATGGCTGCGTGGTCCCATGGTGTTCATACTTGCGTACTATTGTTTGTATAGATGAACGTGGTACCTCCAGGCGTTTGGAAATTGCTCCCAAGGATGAACCAGACTTGTGGAGGTCTACAATTTTTTTTCTGAAGTCTTGGCTGATTTCTCTTGATTTTCCCATGATGTCAAGCAAAGAGGCACTGAGTTTGAAGGTAGGCCTTGAAATACATCCACAGGTACACCTCCAATTGACTCAAATGATGTTAATTAGCCTATCAGAAGCTTCTAAAGCCATGACATCATTTTCTGAAATTTTCCAAGCTGTTTAAAGGCACAGTTAACTCAGTGTATGTAAACTTCTGACCCACTGAAGTTGGGATACAGTGAATTATAAGTGAAATAATCTGTCTGTAAACAATTGTTGGAACAATTACTTGTGTCATGCACAAAGTAGATGTCCTGACTGACTTTCCAAAACTATAGGTTTGTTAACAAGAAATTTGTGGAGTGGTTGAAAAACGAGTTTTAATGACTCCAACCTAAGTGTATGTAAACTTCCGACTTCAACTGTAGATTTGTTTTATAAGATCATCTTTGTGAACTAACAACCACTGAAATAAAAACTAGACAACCTAAAATAACTAAAATGCCATGGGGGCCCCCATTGATTTTGTTATCATGTTTGAGTCACTCAGATAGCATAACACAGCATAAACCATGGCAGAAATGTGTAGAACTGTAGAAAATGTGCTTTAAAAACAGCAACATTTTGTCTCTGTTGCCCCCCCGCTAACTTCGCCACAACTGCTGAAAAAGATCCTAGGGGAAACGCTGAGCTGGCTACATGGCGGCAAGTGTATAAGAACGGAGGCAGTCGATTCACAAACAGTCTATGTATAGCCGACCGGCCGAATACATCTGCACAACACAGATAGATGGGTTACACTGGGCAGCTGCACAGATCTAGTTGTGTGTTGGACCGGGTCTGGTACTTGACCCATCCTACGCACATGACCGTCTGGGTGAGGCCCTGACGTGTGGGACAGAGAGCGGTCCAAAGACGGCCTTTGTGCCGTGACCACAGATAGGCCAGGGGCCATTTGCATGCGTAGGCCAGGGTTCCACCAAGCCATACAGGGAACAAAGGGGAATTGAAGAGGGAGAGGCTGGCTGTGTGTGGAAAGGGGCAGCAGTAGTATAGAGTGAAGGATGCACAAGTCTCTCTCCCTCTCACATGTGAGTCAAGCTGCAGGAGAAACACACAGGCCCCTCACTGAGTTTCAAGGCTAGTTGTTACATTTACTAGGAGACTACAGTACCAGTCAAAAGTTTAGACACACCTACTCATTCCAGGGTTTTTATTTTATTTTCCAGGGTTTTTGTTCTTCAAAGTAGCCACCCTTTGCCTTGATAACAGCTGTGCAGACTCTTGGCATTCTCTCAACCAGCTTCACGAGGTAGTTACCTAGAATGCATTTCAATTAAAAGGTGTGCCTTGTTAAAAAGTAAACTTGAGGAATTTCTTTCCTTCTTACTGCATTTGAGCTAATCAGTTGTGTTGTGACAAGGTAGGGTTGGTATACAGAAGATAGCCCTTTTTGGTAAAATACCAAGTCCATATTATGGTAAGAACAGCTCATATAAGCAAAGAGAAACAACAGTCCATCATTACTTTAAGACGTGAAGGTCAGTCAATGCGGAACATTAAGAACTTTGGAAAGTTTCTTGAAGTACAGTCTCAAAAACCATCAAGCGCTATGATGAAACTGGCTCTCATGAGGACCGCCACAGGAAAGGAAGACCCAGAGTTACCTGTGTGTCTTTGTGAGACGCAGAGTAGGTGAACGGATTATCTCCGCATGTGTGGTTTCCCCCATGAAGCATGGTGGAGGAGGTGTGATGGTGGTTTGCTGGTGACACTGTCTGTGATTTTGTTAGAATTTAAGGCATGGCTACCACAGCATTTTGCAGCATTACATCATCCCATCTGGTTTGTGCTTAGTGGAACTAGCATTTGTTTTTCAACAGGACAATGACCCAAGACACACCTACAGGCTGTGTAAGGGCTATTTGACCAAGAAGGAGAGTGATAGAGTGCTGCATCAACCTGGCCTCCACAACAACCCGACCTCAAACCAATTGAGATGGTTTGGGATGAGTTGGACGGCAAAGTGAAGAAAAAGCAGCCAACAAGTGCTCAGCATATGTGGGAACTCCTTCAAGACTGTTGGAAAAGCATTCCAGGTGAAGCTGGTTGAGAGAATGCCAAGAGTGTGCAAAGCTGTCATCAAGGCTATTTGAAGAATCTCAAATCTAAAATATATTTTGATTTGTTTAACACTTTTTGGGGGGTTACTACATGATTCCGTATGTGTTATTTCATAGTTTTGATGTCTTCACTATCATTCTACAATGTAAAAAATATTGTAAAAATTAAGAAAAACCCTTGAATGAGTAGGTGTGTCCAAACTTTTGACTGGTACTGCGTTTCAATTACGTTTCCAACTCTGTCAGTGCCCGACTCTTCACCTCAACTTTCTGACTGCTTTGCAGATTGGATGCTGTTGACCGCTCTGCTGCTAGTAGGCTAATCAGCTAGGCTACAAAGCAGGCCAGTCAAATAGTCAATATTGTAACTCGAGTAAATGACTCGACTCCCACTGATGAAAGGAAAGAGCTGGGGATGAGATTGCTCCTTTGTTCTTCTGTGACATTTAAACACATTACGTTCTCCTGCAGCCAGCTATTCTCCAACCCATAAAACAACCATGGCCTATTTATACTAGCGTGTGTGGTTTACTCAAGCAACATAACAGTGAGGACACATTCATGGCAAGGTAGGTACCCACTACAGGCCTTATCACACCTTGTTTTCTGTCTCTCAACAGAAACACTTATCAAAGACAACCTGTGTGTGAATGTGACCGATGGAAAAGCCTCTGGGCCTTACCCCGGAAGGGAATAGGTGAGTCATTGTATTTACACCATAATAACACCACAAGTATTTTGTTGGGTATGAGCTATAGTAAACAGCAGGCAGGAATAACAGCCTGATCAGTGACCACACACACATCCTCCTGTTCTTCCCCTGCTCTGAATCAGACCCCTGTGTTACCTCTGGAGCCAAGCCATATACTATCTTACTGTGCTGGGCTTCGTCAGTGTGTGTGTACACACTAAGTCAGCCATTCCCCTAACCGAGAGACTGTGTGATGCGTTTTGTGTTTAGGTAAAGAATAAAGTACAGTAGGCCCAATCCTTCACCGAGAGCCAACGTGAATTAGTGAATGCAGCTTCTCCTAGTCTGCTTTGTGTAGTCACGTGTCTCCCCCATGACTGTTGTTCTACCCTCCTTTCCTTTATCCCTTCAGGTACTTAGAAGGGAAAAAAGCCCATGAGTAAATCAATGAAGACTATTACAGCTGCGCTCTATGTACCATTAGTGTAGAGCACTCCACCTCTGATGTTGACCTGCTCGTGTAGCATTTCAGAGAGAGAGAGAGAGAGAGAGAGAGAGAGAGAGAGAGAGAGAGAGAGAGAGCAAAAGAGAGACTATATAATTATTGAGTGAGGGAGACGGATGGAGAGACATGTGTGGTTGTGTCAAGCAGGGGGTTGAGCAAGCTGCAACAGGAGAGCAGTGAGTATCCAAGTTGTGCTGTTACACAAACAAAAACCAATCCGTTGGCCACAGCATAAGAAAATGAATAGGCCTGGCTACAGTAAAACACTTAGCTACCACCAGACAGCATGTCCAAAGCATGTTTACAAGGTTCAAATTTATATTTCGGCATAAAGATTCCAAGACAGTGGTCAAAGGAAGATTAAACTGTTTTTCCCCCCCCATTGGTGAGAATAACAAGAGCGGTTTAAGGCACCACTACAGATCCGGGTTTGATCCCGGGCTGCGTTGCGCCGCGACCGGGGGACCCATGAAGAGACGCACAATTGGCCCAGCGTCGTCCGGGTTAGGGGAGGGTTTGGCCGGCTGGGATGTCATTGTCCCATCTCACTCAAGCGATTTCTTGTGGCGGCCGGGTGCATGCACGCTGATTTCGGTCGCCAGCTGTACGGTGTTTCCTCCTACACATTGGTGCGGCTGGCATCCGGGTTAAGCGAGCAGGGTGTTATGAAGCAGTGCGGCTTAGCGTTTCGAGGGGACGCATGGCTCTCGACCTTCGCCTCTCCGGAGTTGCAGCGATGGGTCAAGACTAACTACCAATTGGATAACACAAATTTTAAAAAGGGAGTAGAAAGTTCCAAAAATTATAAAATATAATTTAAAGAATAAAAGTAGAACAACAAGATTGTTTGTTAGTAACACACCAACGTAAATGTCTTGGATTGGCCCCATGGAATTGGACATGTAATGGACCAACAAACACCCAGCTTGTTTTGATTTTAAAATATGTAGGTTACATTGTCATTTATAAAAGTGACATGGGAAGAGTTAACATTCAGGAAATTAGATTAATGTGGAATAGAATTAATAGAATCTCCATTCTAGCTGACAAGTCAAGCAATAGTACATGCACGGACCAAAAACAAGATGTTTGTTTTGGGATTTCTACAGTTCTTAAAAACAATAAGGTTTTTAAACCTCTTAGAAATGAGTATGTTTACATGCACACTAATCATTTGATATTAAACTGATTATGGCAGTAGGCAGATTGCAATAGTCATGTAAACACCGATTAAAACACCTGATTTTCTAAGCAATCTTTCAAATTATTAGGACATATTAACACCTTAAATCAGCGTTCCAGCGGTGTATTTGATCTGAGCAAGTGCTAGCACCAGCGAAGCGAGCCTTCCTCTTTAGCGCGAGTGGGGTGTGTTCGGAACAATTTAGCAGTAGTTTAAAAGTAGTCTTAGAAGTAGTTCACATACAAACTGTATATGTTCGAACCGAGAATCAAATATTCTTCCCCCAAAAATTGCCGATTTCAGATGTATCCATGTAAAACTGGATTATTGTGGAAATCGTTCTTCTTGCAAAGCATGTAATAGTTTTAATCGAACTAGCTATTATATTAATCTGACTATCCACAATAATCGCATTATTGTGTGCATGTAACTCAGACATCTTTGTTAAAGTTCAGAGGAAGTCACATGAAAACAGTATTACAGTCTTGTTTGAAATGTTTACATGATTTCCAGATATGATCTCATATAGCAAGCTAGTTATGAAGGTGACGAGGACGCTGCTATCTGTACCCTGGGGCTGTGGTGTCATTGCAAATGCATCAGACCAGGGCTCTCCAACCCTGTTCCTGGAGAGCTACCCTCCAGTAGGGTTTCGCTTCAAAACTAACCGGATTGATCAACCAGCTAATTATTAGAACCAAGTGCGCTAGATTAGAGTTGGAGTGAAAACCTACAGGATGGTGGCTCTGAAGGAACAGGGTTGGAGAGCCCGGTCGTTCGCGAAAATACATCACTTGAGAAGTTAGCTAACCCCACCACTTCCAACTTTTCAATTCCAAGAACACATGACTAACTAGATAAATCAAAAGGAGGTCTGTTAAATTAAGCCAAAGGACTGCAAATACAGCTTCTAACTATGACTAAACTTACTGTCGTAAACTAGCCACCTAAGTTAGCTATACCAATTTTTTGTTTGTAATATAGGTTACTTATTGACTAACTTTGGGACACAACTTCCTCTGGGAGTGAAACCAATACAAAAGACTCGATGTTGTGTACCAAAACTACTTCTTGACAATTTTAGGAAGCACACCCCGCTACTCTACCCACTCCTTCTGGCTACGAGACAGTGGTGACACGACAGAGTGTTGATTTCAAGATACGTAGTGGAAATTACGGTTCTGAATGCATTTGCAAACACAAAAAAGCATCCTGATCCCAGCAGGTGCAGTCGAAGTTACACACGTAGCTAGTTCCAAGACGGAAGAGAAAGCGAGACACTTCACTCACTGTTATTTTCTGGTTTAATTAACTAAGTAGACCAGCTGCTATTCTATGTCCCACCCCATTAAATAGACCGGAACTGATCATTTTTGTTCAATGGTAAGCGGCCTGAGTCAATTATCTTCATTTCTCCACCATCTTCAGCTAGCTAACTAAACGTACCGTATGTTTCAGACATGTCGGCCCCCGCTTTAAAAACGATGGACTCAGATGGCTGTTCTTCGTTGATTTCTTCGTACCGTATGTAAAGGATGTTGTGTTGTTTTCGAATGTAGCAATTACTCCTCCTTTTAGATTTCTGACTTCGCCACACCGTTTCCTTTCCTCCTCCAACAACACAACTTATTCTTCGATGAGGTTTAAAAGCGGTTGGCATCCAATAAATGTTGCATTACCGCCACCTACTAGACTGGAGTATAACTTTGCTTGAAAAAATATATAAAATATGAACTACCATCTAACACTACACTCACATTCTTTTTTTAAATATACAAAATAAATAAATAAACACTATACTCCACTATTTAGTCCTACTTCAGGCCAACAGCCTGAAAGGATGGGACACCACCACTTAACACACCCTGTAACTCTTCTGACGTCAAGTCTCACACACCCAAATACATCTTTGCAGCTGCCACCACAACCTCAATTTTCTGCAACTTACGTTACAGTTGATAACCATTGCTATAAATGCTAAAAATCTTACTGAAACATATATCACTTGTTGGTTTATCACTCTGTACTGGTACTGATCTACTACTCACACCACTTCTCTTAGGATCCCTCCCCCTTGACCCATCTTCCTCTGCATTCTTCACTTTATTTTCGTGAGTAACGAAAGTATATTGCACCCAGTCACTTAACAAATTGGTCAAGAATTTCATCTAAGGACAGCTATTATTATTAGTGATTCACTACACTGCAGATGTTGCCAGGGCTGGCAACTTTTGAAGAAAGCTTTTTCCCCCAGGAAAATTGCACTGTTTTAAAGCTAAATTCTTGCAATTATATGTATTTTGACATGGCTTAGGTCCATGACGAGGGTGAAAAAAAACACAGGCCAGGTGTATTCAGAATGCTTTGAACATTAATTGAACACTCATTTGACAACTTTGTTACTTTGAGATTTTGGGGGGATGAAATTTAAAGTATGCTAATATTTTATTAAACATATTTTTTTAGGTGGATTGACACTTTACTCAGACAGTAATTAAATTAAACGGGGAGACAGGCAAATAGGAGAAACAGTGGGAAGGTCAGCAGGAAAGCTCAGGAATGCTCAGAAATACTCATATTAATGGTTGATGGCAGTGGGTAACCAAATCATAGATTGCAGTCTCCTTGTCCATAGACTACTTTCAAGGTAAGGACACAAACATTTTGTATTTGTCATTTTGGTGAACTATCTCTATAAAACAGGACTGGACGAAAATCCTGCTTGCTCTCCAGGAGGGTTGGCCACCCCTGATCCATGTTTCCCAATGGGTGTTTATAAATGTTCTTGTTATAACAATTCATTTCTAAATCACTCAATCTTTACAACATGTAGATCAATATTCAGGTGGTATATGCCTACTAGTTGAAGATCCATTTTCATCATCTTACTCTACATAGACAAACTATGTTATCTGTTTATGATTTGTGAGTCCCCCTACCATCTCTACCTAGCACGTGCACAATACTAAAATGGCCTGGAGCAATTCATATCCAATGCTTATTTGTAGGACATATTCAAAACTGTCCATGATTGGCTGCGAAAATAAATCGCCTCATACAATTTATTTTCAAAGACACATGTCGGTATATCAGACACTGGAAAAACGGGGAAGAAGTGGAACAATAAAATACTGTAAGTGTGGGGGAAATCAGGTCACCCTACCAAACCTCCCTGCTAAAACAGACTGTAGGTCTGTCTGCTGCAATTTGGTTGCCAAAGCCTAAATGCCAATCACCAAAAGAAGGGACTAATGCAAGTGTGGATTAAATCGACTTTAGTACATGCTGTCAAAAGGCTGCATTCTGCAATTGGGACGGGAGTAACAGCAACCTCATTTGGTTGACAACATTGTACATAAAACAGCGCTACCGTGCTGCTCTCTTTACAGTTGTATACATTTAGTGGAGAACGTTCTTTCTTCATTCAGCGCCACTCTAATCTTGAGGGGCGTTTCTTTAAAACGCGCACGCAATCCCCTTGGTCCGTTACATAACTAGACCAATCATACGCTTTAATGTGCCGCGGTTCACACTGCTGTGGCAAGATAGGACAATAATACAGGTTCGGCGCGTGATGTTAAAATGCAGTCGCAGATGCTCCGATTTGAACACAAGTTGGAGTAGTATACAGTTGAAAAAGTTAACGCCCTATGAAATGGATTTAGAAAAATAAAAGCAGTACTTTTCAATGCATGAGATATGAGGTGTGGCGTGTGAGCGTGAGAAGAGGGTCAAATGCGTGTCTCGCGGCCAATGCGTGAGCGTTCGCAGCTCTGCGTTGCATGTAGATGCAACAGCTGGCCACGCGATGGCAGGCACAGATAAGGGTTTGTGCCTGAAGTCTATTGCGCAAGGTCTGAGAATTATTAGACCCAACATTGACAGGCCTGCGACAAGACATGAAATGACGTTAAATATAATATGACATGGCATGACATTAAACCTGCGTTAATAACAACTGTTTAAGTTTATACTATTTTAGCATAGAATATTAACATAATAAAAACTGCTCAATGGTTTCTTTGGTGATCTCTATCTGAGTAGCCATTCTCTATTATTTCCATTATATGCCCAGTCTGTATAGTGTCCTATAGGTTTGTGGGTAAGTGTGTTTAGGTAGTGTCTTTTAGTCTTTCTGTTACCTTTATTTCACCAGGAAGTCTGGTTGTGTGTTAGGAGGGTGTTCGGTGTGGGGACTTGCAGGGGCTGGCAAGCAAGTTGACTCTTCCTCTCTTTTGAAAAAGTTCAACAATGCAGAGTCTTTTGAGGTTTTGATGAAGAATGCCTGCGTTCTCATTCATCACCTTGCCATACTGTCTAGAACACCCACACCCACACCCACACACACACACACACACACACACACACACACACACACACACACACACACACACACACACACACACACACACACACACACACACACACACACACACACACACACACACATTCAAAGCACAGTGTGGAGGGGAGGACCGCCCAAGGGCAACAGGTGATAAATGAGAGAGCCCTCCACCACCACTGTCTCCCCTGGTTCCTCCCTGCCTTTGTTCTGCTCTGTCAGATCCCCCCGGCCTCCCTAGCCCTGTTTAAAAGGCCTTTTCACTGACATTAAAGAGAGAAGGAAGTGCAAGGCACAATGTCGTGTGGGGGCACGGATGTTTTCTTAAGGTGGTCTCTACTCGACTGCACACCGTCTGAGGTGTGGTTGGAGGGAAACAAAGGTACAGTATGTATTTTTTCTTCTGTGATCCACTAACATCTGGAGCTCTGCTACGCACCCTGTCTCTTATCCCCTCTCCCTGTTCTCCTCTCCCCCTCTCCCTGTTCTCCTCTTCCCCTCTCCCTGTTCTCCTCTCCCCCGCTCCCTGTTCTCCTCTCCCCCTCTCCCTGTTCTCCTATCTCATTGCTGTCTCCAGGGCCAGATTAAGAAATCAGAGGCCCCTATAAGTTTCCTGACCATTTCAAACGGAATGTTTGCATTTTTACATGTTCTGGGAGCGTACATGTTAAGGTTGCAGGGAGGTTCTGAGAACGTTTTACTATGGTTCTCTGAAAGTTTTCCTGGGAGGTTTTATTAACGTTCTGTTTGTAACTCCAAGCGTAGGTAGGGCACATGGAAACTAATTTGCTTAGGCATTAATCACGCAAACACATTTATTTTTCATTGTGGTACGGCATCAGTGGACTAATTCTTTTCGTTATCCATGGAATTAGTCCACTGCGCCACCAAGATGGAGCTAGCATGCCATGTTTTTTTTTTACACTTACAAAGCTGTTAATCTATTCAAACAGACCCCGTTTAAAAGGAAACAAGCACTCATTAAGATCAGGTGTGGACAATTAGTAGCTGCGGCCAATACACCTGAACACACTTAACAACATGGAGAATAGCGAGAGTTTTGTCGACGCTGAGAACGGAATGTATATGTTTTTCAATAACATTCTTAGAACGTTCTTTGAACATTACTAATGTTTTCTTGTGTTTTTTTTATGGAACGTTTTCTTAATGTTTTGAGAACATTACTTTAAATAGAACCATGAGGAAACCTGCATATAACGTTATGCTGAAGTACTGAAATTCCCACAGAAGAAAGTTGTTTCTTAACGTTCTATGAACGTTCTGAGAACACAGTACCGGTGCATGGGTAAGATGACTGGGGAAGCCTTGCCAAGCCAATAAAAAAGCCATATTACAACCTATGTTGTGATATTTGAGTTGTTTGCTCTGTAACCCATTTGTTTATACGCCACCGTGATATAAAATAAGTAATGACAACAAAAAGACAACAGTCACACAGTGGCGGAATATGCTTAGTTTAATACTCTGAAAACAAACTTCAAGATACCAAAATTAATTTAGTCCAATCAATGTTGCTAAATATCATGTCTGTCTGTCTGTCTGTCTGTCTGTCTGTCTGTCTGTCTGTCTGTCTGTCTGTCTGTCTGTCTGTCTGTCTGTCTGTCTGTCTGTCTGTCTGTCTGTCTGTCTGTCTGTGTGCACAAGTAAAACAAAAAAATAGAAGTATGCCAATGCCATCCTCCTCTCTTTCATGTTGGCAAAACGGTCTATGGCTGTTATACAGTATGCTTCTAGTTTTTGTTTTCATAGGCTACCTAGCTAAAATGCTTGCTCGCCAAACTTCCTCGAATGGGCAAAAATTAACCAGCTAAGTTAGCTAGCTAGTTAATTTGAGCCTACTAAGCTACATCTAGTCTACATATTGAACTTCAATCGTCTCAGGCCAGTAGCACAATATATGTGTCACGTCCTGGCCATAGAGGGGGTTTTAGTCTCTATTTTGGTTAGGCCAGGGTGTGATTAGGGTGGGCATTCTATGTGTTATATTTCTTTGTTTTTGGCCGGGTATGGTTCTCAATCAGGGACAGCTGTCTATCCTTGTCTCTGATTGGGAATCATACTTAGGCAGTCTTTTTTCCTTTGTATGGTGTGGGTAGTTATCTTTGTTAGTGGCACTATAGCCCTAGTAAGCTTCACGGTCGTTTCTTTGTTTCTTGTTTTGTTGGCGACATTTACAATAATAAAGGAAAATGTACGCTCACAACGCTGCACCTTGGTCTCCTTCCGACGACGGCCGTGACCATATGAATTTATGGTTAGATCAGAATCACCGTCATAATCATTGGCCTGTACAGAGATGTCACGCCCTGACCTTAGAGAACCTTTTATTTCTCTATTTTGGTTAGGTCAGGGTGTGACTAGGGTGGGTAGTCTAGTTGTTGTCTTTCTATGTTGGCCTGGTATGGTTCCCAATCAGAGGCAGCTGTCTATCATTGTCTCTGATTGGGGATCATATTTAGGCAGCCTTTTCCAACCTGTTGTTTGTGGGATCTTGATTTTGTATTGTTGCCTTTTAGCCCTACAAAGCTGCACGTTCGTTTTGTTACTCTTTATTTGTTTTATTGCTGGTTCACGTTAATAAATATGGTGAATGCCTTCCATGCTGCACCTTGGTCCAATCCTTCCAACAACGAACGTTACAGAAGATCCCACCACCCACGGACCAAGCAGCGTGCCCAGGAGGAGCAGACATCCTGGACGTGGGAGGATATATTGGACGGGAAGGGATCCTGTACGTGGGAGGAAATCCTGGCCGGAAAGGATCGTCTTCCATGGGAGCAGACAGAGGCAGCGAAGGAGCAACAACGACGACACCGGGGTTCGCGGTTACGACGGAAGCCCGAGACGCAGCCTCAAAAAACATTTTTTGGGGGGGCACACGGGGTGGTTGGCGGAACCAAGGTGGGAACCAGAACCAACTCCCTGTACTCACCGTGTGGAGTTGGTCACCGTTCAGGTGCCATGTTTTCCGGTTCTACGCACCGTGTCTCCAGTGCGCCTCCACAGCCCGGTGCGTTCTGTGCCAGCTCCCCGCACTTGTCGTGCTAAAGTGGGTATCTGTCCAGGACGGGTTGTGCCGGCTCAGCGCTCCTGGTCTCCAGTATGCCTCCAGGGTCCAGTACATCCTGCGCCGGCTCTACGCACTGTGTCCCCAGTGCGCCTTCACAGCCCAATGCGTCCTGTGCCAGCTCCCCGCAATTGTCGTGCGAAGGTGGTCATTTGTCCAGGACACGTTCTGCCAGCTCTACGCTCCAGACTTCCAGTGCGCCTCCACGGTCCAGTACATCCTACACCGGCTCTACCCACTGTGTCTCCAGTGCGCCTTCACAGCCCAGTGCGTCCTGTGCCAGCTCCCCGCACTTGCCGTGCGAAGGTGGTCATTTGTCCAGGACGCGTTGTGCCAGCTCTACGTTCCAGACCTCCAGTGCGCCTCCACGGCCCAGTAAATCCTGTGCCAGCTCCACGCACCAGGCCTCCAGCGACGGTTCCCAGTCCAGAGCCTCTGGCGACGGTCTGCAGCCCGGAACCTCCAGCGATGGTTCACAGTACGGAACCTCCAGCAAAGGTTCGCGGTCCGGAGCCTCCAGTGATGATCCATGGCCCGAAGCCTCCAGTGATGATCCATGGCCCAAAGCCTCCAGTGATGATCCATGGCTCGAAGCCTCCAGTGATGATCCATGGCTCGAAGCCTCCAGTGATGATCCATGGCCCGAAGCCTCCAGTGATGATCCATGGCCCGGAGTCTCCAGTGATGATCCATGGCCCGGAGCCTCCAGTGATGATCCATGGCCCGGAGCCTCCAGTGATGATCCATGGCCCGGAGCCTCGAGTGAGGATCCATGGCCCGTAGCTTCCAGAGACGATCCACGGTCCGGTTCCTCCGGCGACGATCTACGGGCCGGAGCTTCCGGCGACAATACCCTGGTCCGGTTCCTCCGGCGACGATCCACGGTCCGGAGTCCCCGGCGTCGATCCACGGTCCGGTTCCTCCGGCGACGATCCACGGTCCGGAGTCCCCGGCGTCGATCCACGGTCCGGTTCCTCCGGCGACGATCCACGGTCCGGAGTCTCCGGCGACGATCCACAGTCCGGTGCTTCTGGCGACAATCCCCGCACCAGAGGCGCCACCGAAGCTGGCAGATC
Organism: Salvelinus alpinus; assembly: GCF_045679555.1. NCBI lineage: Eukaryota > Metazoa > Chordata > Actinopteri > Salmoniformes > Salmonidae > Salvelinus > Salvelinus alpinus. The sequence goes on along the minus strand of NC_092106.1, from coordinate 6,734,021 downwards.
CGCGAGCGGAGCGGGGTCTACGTCCTGCTCCGGAGCCGCCACTGAGGCTAGATGCCCACCCGGACCCTCCCCCATAGAGTCAGGTTTTGCGGCCGGAGTCCGCCCCTTTGGGGGGGGTACTGTCACGCCCTGACCTTAGAGAACCTTTTATTTCTCTATTTTGGTTAGGTCAGGGTGTGACTAAGGTGGGTAGTCTAGTTTTCTATTTCTATGTTGGCCTGGTATGGTTCCCAATCAGAGGCAGCTGTCTATCGTTGTCTCTGATTGGGGATCATATTTAGGCAGCCTTTTCCCACCTGTTGTTTGTGGGATCTTGATTTTGTATTGTTGCCTTTTAGCCCTACAAAGCTGCACGTTCGTTTTGTTACTCTTTATTTGTTTTGTTGCTGGTTCACATTAATAAATATGATAAACGCCTTCCACGCTGCACTTTGGTCCAATCCTTCCAACAACGAACGTTACAAGAGAATTAGTCAAAACCACAAGTACAAATCCCCATCTCCATCCATGGCTTAGGAGAGGGCCAATTTAGCAAGCAAACTACTGAAGGACTTCAACACAAATAGACACGTTTGTCTGACAATGATGAGGTTTTGCTTAGGATGTGATTTGATTGGTGTGAAGCCAAATCCAAATTGGCCTCCTTTGGGGGGTGTTTTGCTGCACCAGGACAACCCACAGTTGAACTCAACGCTGATTATGAGATATTATTTTATACACATACTGAGACTGAGGTGCGCTGTTTCCCTCGCTCGGATGATTTCTCAGGTGAGATTCAGGCACTTGGGAATTATTGGAAAATTATGAAAACACAGGTCAAATATTTGGGGAAGCCTGGCTTCTCTTGGCATCCATGAATAGACGCCACTGTGAGAACCTGACTTTAAATAAAACCATGAGGAAACCTGTAGGAAGCATTTGCTGAAGTATTGAAATTCCCACAGAAGAACGTTGTTTCTTAACGTTCTCTGAACAATTTGAGAACATTACTTTAAATAGAACCATGAGGAAACCTGGTGGATATGTTATGCTGAAGTATTGAAATTCCCATAGGAGAACGTTGTTTCTTAACGTTCTCTGAACTATTTGAGACCATGCTCATTGTCAAACCAGTTGGAGAACATTCATAGAACATTACCAAAAATGACATTAAATATAACCATGTTTTAACTTTTAGGAAACGTTCTGAAATACAAAAAAAAAACATTATTTTGTCAAGTTAAAGTTAAATGTGCTGAGAATTTTCCAAAGCCAAGCAACTATCCTGCGCCATTCCCAGAACATTGTTGGAAGGCTGTATGCAAAATAACCATAGGACAACCACACTCTCATCAAGCTCTAAGAAACATGTGGTTCTCAGAACATTATGTGCTAGCTGGGAGGCCCCCTTCAGGCTCAGACAGTCACACAAGATCCATGGTGTTAACAACCATGAGTCATTTTCCACTGTAGAACCACAGTGAATCAACCCAGGTGAGCATCACAGAGTACTTGGCAGACATGGCTATAAACAACAAGGTATACATTTCATTAGTCATCCAAGCAACAAAGAGAAACACCTGCTATTTAAAGAGAGACAAAGTGGTTCTTGAATAAATAGCTGTGATGATATGTACTTTGTATATGTACATACATTGCAAGTACTGTATATTGAAAGCATTGACAAAGCTCTCTGGAGGCCTGTGTGGAAAGGAACATAATGACTCAGTTCAAACCTATTTTCTGTCAGAGTAGTGAGAGGAGACACTATGTCATGAGTGGTGAGAGAACAGAGCTGCTCTGAGTTGCTCTGAGGGGGTGTATTTACAGAGCCTTCTGCTTGTGTAACACTGGGGGTCTGTGTGGCGCATGCCACGGTATCTAGTAGCCTATCTACTCCTCTTAGCTTCATCCAACTCTGCTGCTGCCGAGTGTCTGTGCTCTCCTAGCCACACGGACTGACACAGACTCCTCAGGCTACGGAGGAGCATAGAAACACGAGGAGAGGAAAATTACACCATAACAAAGAGAGATACAGTATTAGGCTTTGAAGAAGACATGCTGGAAAGTAAAGAGCGTGCGAGCATGCTTGAAAGTCATTCCGCGGGTCACTGTAAATTGGCGAGTGAAGCCGAAAAGCCTATCTTTGGAATATACTGTAAATCTGCTGTCATCCATTTCTAGTTCAACCCTTTTCCCTTTTTCTATAAGCCTACCATTTTACCACTGAGGGGTTAAGACTGGAAAGGCCTTAGCTCCCACGTCACACTCTGTGTATAAGAAAGAGAGGTATCACCCCTTTATAAAGGTCTCCTTTGGAAAATAGATTCTTCATCTCCTTAATCTCAATAAGACTTCCTGGTTAAATAAAGGTGGAATAAAAGATTAGAGGTGGTTTATGTTTGAAGTCGGCGGTAGGAAGCTCTGCACTGCCAGAGCTGCACGTGGGACCCTGCTGTAGCAACAAGATCGGAATAGGATCAGAATAGGTAGGGTTCTGGTTCTGCCCTCATACTGATACCCCCCCCCCCATCTGATTAGAGAAGTTGGTTTGAGAAAGTAGCTTCTACTTTGAGACTCTGACTTTTGGAGTGAAGGTCGCATTCTAAAAGTGATATTTTGTTATAGACACAACAGGAAGAAACTATGCGGGCTGTTGTTACAAGGTTTCCAAAATATAAGCGAGGCATCGGAACCTACCCAGAGACCTATTGTGTTTCAGTAAGCAGGAAAAGGCATGATGTTTATTTTGCGACCGCTGACTGCCTGGCCTTTTATCTCTTCCTCATATTTTTCTATTTGATCCTTTCATGTGTTTTGGGGGGCTGTTAATGGTCAACTGAATAGCAACTATTTATAGATGATAATCCACTGAATATGTAGACTTGTAACACTACAAGAACAAAGGAACACGAGGCATTGTAATTTACAGTGTAAACAGCGGGTGTTATTGCTGTCTCTGAGTCTCACCCGAAGTTCCTGCTTTCCCTTCTGGTTCAGTAAGACCAGTGATCCTATGACATGGCCGGGCGATGGGTCCAAGAGGGCATTGAGGTGAGGGTTAAGGTGGCCCAATAGGCATCAAGGACAATGGTGTACAGGGTAAACAGGGGTAAAGACAACACACCAACCAAATGACAAATTTGATAGGGTTAGTTTATTTTTTATTTGTATTTATTAATCTTTTATTTAAGTAGGCAAGGCAGTTAAGAACAAATTCTTATTTACAATGACGGCCTACCCCGGCCACCCTAACCTGGACGATGCTGGGCCAATTGTGAGCCGCCGTATGGGACTCCCAACCACGGTCGGTTGTGATACAGCCCGGAAAGTGTAAGTGTACCTATTAAGTCCACGTACCCATTAAGCTCACTTCCATCTTTGGATTCAAATAAAAAAGAACAAAATAAACATTTTCAGGTGTTGAGGCTTCCCTCAGACAAACACATTTTTCAGATATTTTTAGTACCTTCTCCGAGAAGTGTTCATACTTTATGTAAAATTAAGTGACTCATGTGGATATATTAGCATTAGCATATTTTATGGACATTAATTAATTACTATTTATTGGCAATTAAAAATATGGGTTTTTCATGCTAGCAGTCATGTCTGTATGTCAAAGTCACACTGTAGCAACATAACCTGGTGAACTACAACAAGATGATATACAGTATTTCAGGCATTCCCAGGTTACATCTTTGAATGCATTTTGTCTTACTTTCCTGTTAAATAAACCTGCATTGTTAAACATAGATGCCATTTTTGTAAATTTGACATTTATCTCAGGTGGGCTTAAATTAAAGGGTACAGTAGCACAATAAGCACCTCCTATACACAGAATGTAAATGGCAATAAATAAATATTGTTCAATATGATCAATAATATTGTAGTCTGTAATGTATATTTATACCCCAAACCAAATATTTTATGAGTAGTCTCTGCTATTGTCTTTTTCCACCATAAATCACTGTTGTTCCAATTAACCCCATGTAAAATGCCTTCAGAAAGTATTCACACCCCTTAACTTATTCCGCATTTTATTGTGTTACAGCCTGAATTCAAAATGGATAAAATATTTTTTTCTCTCACCCACCTACAAACAATACCCCAACATGTGAAAACATGTTTTTAGAAATGTATTGAATATGAAATACAGAAAAACACTACATGGCCAAAAGTATGTAGATTCCACTATATCAGCCACACCCGTTGCTGACAGGGGTATAATATCGAGCAAACAGCCATGCGATCTCCATAGACAAACATTGCCAGTAGAATGGCCCGTACTGAAGAGCTCAGTGACTTTCAACATGGGACCGTCACAGGATACCACCTTTCCAACAGATCAGTTCTTCAAATTTCTGCACTGCTAGAGCTGCCCCGGTCAACGGTAAGTGCTGTTATTGTGAAGTGGAAACTTCTAGGAGCAACAACGGCTCAGCCGCGAAGTAGTAGGCAACACAGGCTCACAGAATGGGACAGTCAAGTGCTGATGCGCGTAGCGCGTAAAAATCGTCTGTCCTCGGTTGCAACATTCACTACCGAGTTCCAAACTGCCTTCTGGAAGCAACGTTCCTCAGGAGCTTCATGAAATGGGTTTCCATGGCCGAGCAGCCGCACACAAACCTAATATCACCATGTGTATTGTCAAGCGTCGGCTGGAGTGGTGTAAAGCTCGCCGACAGTGGACTCTGGAGCAGTGGAAACCCATTCTTTGGAGTCTGGGTTTGGTGGATGTCAGTAGAATGCTACCTGACCAAATGCATAGTGCCAACTGTAAAGTTTGGTGGAGGAGGAATCATGGTCTGGGGCTGTTTTTCATTGTTTAGGCTCGGCCCCTTAGTTCCAGTGAAGGGAAATCTTAACACTACAGCATACATTGAAATTCTAGATGATTCTGTGCTATTGGGTGACTCCTCATGCCTTTTTGGGTGGGGGATTTGTCATATTGTTGTCCTTCATTCATGCAGGTGATTGCATTTTTTTGTCCACCACCTGTAGCTTTATAATACACCAGTAGAGAGGGAGATATGAAACTGTCTTCAGACAGGCTTTAGGAAGACAAGTTGAACTAATTAACAAGAATAGCAGCACAGAAAATGTGAATCAGCTTTCAAATATTTTATTGAAAGTTGTGTGTGTTATGGTCTTTGTGCATGGAATCTTATCCACAGAGGGCCGGTGTGTGTGAGTGTAGGTTTGTGTTCTAAACCAGCAATAACACCTGATTCAACGAATCATGTCTTGATTGAAGGGTACGTTCATTTACATTTAAGTCATTTAGCAGACGCTCTTGTCCAGAGCGACTTACAAATTGGAAAGTTCATACATATTCATCCTGGTCCCCCCGTGGGGAATGAACCCACAACCCTGGCGTTGCAAGCGCCATGCTCTACCAACTGAGCCACACGGGGGGACTTCCTTCACTGGAACTAAGGGGCCGAGCCTAAACAATGAAAAACAGCCCCAGACCATGATTCCTCCTCCTTCAGTAGCCATTAAGCCTAGTCCGTACTTTTCACTTATGTTGTCAAATCTTTGTTAGCAAAAAAATGCTGTAAGTAAAGTCACAAAAGTTCACGAGAGCTTAATCTTACATTATCACTTTTCTCACAAGAAAGTAGGGCAGTATATGTTAGTAATATCTCAACATAGATTTTGGTGGGCTTAATAGGTACGCTTACCCTAAAAAGGGGAATGAAATGAACTTGAATGAGAAAAGATAGAGAAACATAATCTGTCACAAAAAGTTGTTGTTCTTTATCGCTAAGCAACACGTCAAGACATTTAAAGTGGAACTGCAAAGCCAAACGTGAACAAGACAAGACAATACAAGTAAACGTTGTGTCTAGAAAAAATGTTATGCCGAGTGCCAGGTCTCTCTCCATTCAGAGACATCAGATTCAAGCCCGTTTCTGTGAACACGTACACACATAGTCACTGTTCTATTCACCAATGGCAGTTAGGACAGGTCATATCTGACACACACAAGTACTATGTTGAAGTTTGAACAGGTCAGATAAAACCTACCCAATTATGGTCTCCCCATCAAACGACTGAGGCTGCCGTCTGGCAGAAACATCTCCGGTCCATCTGTAGAAATAGGCAGAGTTGAAGCAGAGTTCACCATTGAAACATGGAATGAAAATGGGGTTGCTATTACTGGACATTTGGTGTTGTACTGTGTTTATTAGTAATCACCTTATTGTGGATGTGTTGAGTGCCAGGTCTCTCTGCATCACATGAGAGATACATACACACAGTCACTGTTCTATTACCAGTGGCAGTTCGGGATAGGTGATATCTGACACAAACATATACTATGTTGAAGTGTGAACAGTCTAACTAAACCTACCTAATTCTGTTCTCACCATCGACGACCGTTGGTGAGCAGGCAAGAGGTGAGGCTGGAGGTGAGGTCTTTGCCAGAGCCCCATTGACGTACATAGCAGCGTAGATCAACTCCTGGCCCCTCATCAAAGATACTGGTTGGTCACACACACACAGAGCACTCATTACATTATCAAAAAATCAAATCAAATTGTATTTGTCACATGCGCTGAAAACAACAGGTGTAGGCCTTACTGTGAAATGCTTACTTACAAGCCCTTAACCAACAATGCAGTTCAAGAAATAGAGTTGAGAAAATATTTACTTAATAAGGACATTTCTACCAGGTGGTGTCAGAGGAAGGCCCTGAAAATTGTCAGACACCAGCCACCTAGTCATAGACTGTTCTCTCTGCTACCGCACGGCAAGCGGTACCGGAGCGCCAAGTATAGGTCCAAAAGCCTTAACAGTTTCTACCCCCAAGCCATAAGACCCCTGAACAGCCTATAGGCTGTCTCGTCGGTGATCAGGCCTACCATTGTTGTGTCGTCAGCAAACTTAATGATGTTGTTGGAGTCGTGCTTGGCCACGCAGTCGTGGGTGAACAGGGAGTACAGGAGGGGGCTAAGCACGCACCCCTGAGGGGCCCCCGTGTTCAGGATCAGCTTGGCACATGTGTTGTTGCCTACCCTTACCACCTGGGGGAGGACCGTCAGGAAGTCCAGGATTTAGGCAGGTTACCTTCGCTTTCTTGGGCACAAGGTGGTCTGCTTGAAACATGTAGGTATTACAGACTCGGTCAGGGAGAGGTTGAAAATGTCAGTGAATACACTTGTCAGTTGGTCCGCTCATGCTCCGAGTACACGTCCTGGTAATCCGTCTGGCCCTGCGGCCTTGTCAATGGTAGTTATGATTAGCCTGGTGGAACCAACCTGATCGCTGCATTCACCTTTGTAATTCCCTTCGATCAGGCTGGTTCCACCAGGCTAGGTTATGCTCTGAACATTATATGTATCTAAGAAAGTAGAAAATAAGCAAAAAATAATGTCAGTTTACATAAATTGTTTCACAATTGGGTTATCAAATGTGTCGAAGTAATTAAGTGGTTTACCTTCTTTTACTAGTACAAATAATGAGCTTGTGAAAACTGTTGTCGCTGACAGGTGAAGGCTGCTGGCCAGATACTTGCCAACATATGGCTGACTGTTCCATTCATAGGAATGCTCACAGCGAGGTCATGTCTGCATGATGCTGATGAGGGCCCCCTTGCTGTTCTTCTCTATGCTGCAAATTGTTTGGCTGCAAATTGGACATCTCTCGAACTTCTGCAACAAGCAATCTCATGAGGTGACGTTGACTGAGAGAGCCTGTGACAGGGTGATATAGACAGCCAAAATGTTTGTTCACGCACTTCACAACCAAAATGACTCTACTAGTTGTATCTGCTTGGCTGGGGAATTAGCATACTATTTTATCATGCCGGGTACTTTTGAATACAACTTTTCACATAACACACAGTCGTTGTTGATGACGCTGTCTGTGTCATCAGAGCAGTAATTCGGGTCACTATCAGAGGCCTCATGATGGCATGTCCTTTTCATTTGAGTGAGGGAGACTGGCAACAATAGAGGAGGTGTCAGAAGGGTACTTGTGTCACATGACACACTTTTATTCTGAGGTCTTGCCTGACAAGCTGTGAAAACAGCAAGTGAACAGTAAATAAAATCATTTGGGGATGTTGCTACACAATTGCAATCACATTGCTGGACATGTTATGATACCCACCTTTGCTCCTTCTGGTAGGTCCCAGCTTCCATCCATGACCAGGGGATCACTCTGGCACCCAGCTGTGCACTTTGTCTAACAGAGAAAACAGGGTCAACAGCTATCATCATGCCTCAATTATAAACATAGCTCGAGAAATAACGTCATCTCGTTTGGAAGCTAATTCTATGCTTTACAGATGTTTATAGCTGTGCAGCGACGCTCTCCATCTAACCTGACAGAGCTTGAGAGGATCTGCAGAGAAGAAAGGGAGAAACTCCCCAAATACAGGTGTGCCAAGCTTGTAGCGTCATACCCAAGACTCGAGGCTGTATTTGCTGCCAAAGGTGTTTTGTCATTATGGGGTGTTGTGTGTAGATTGATGAGGGAAAAATACAATTTCATCCATTTTAGAATGAGGCTGTAACTTATCAAAATGTAGAAAAAGTCAAGGGGTCTGAATACTTTCCGAATGTACTGTACCTATGTGAGAATAATGTTAATTGACTATAGCTCAGCCTTCAACACCATAGTACCCTCCAAGCTCATCATTAAGCTCGGGGCCCTGGGTCTGAACCCCTTCCTGTGCAACTGGGTCCTGGACTTCCTGACGGGCCGCCCCCAGGTGGTGAAGGTAGGAAACAACACTTCCACTTTGCTGATCCTCAACCCGGGGCCCCACAATGGTGCGTGCTCAGCACCCTCCGGTACTCCCTGTTCACCCATGACTGCGTGGCCACACATGCCTCCAACTCCAATCATCAAGTTTGCAGACGACACAACAGTAGTAGGCCTGATTACCAACAATGACGAGACAGCCTACAGGGAGGAGGTGAGGGCCCTGGAAGAGTGGTGCCAGGAAAATAACCTCTCCCTCAACGTCTTCAAAATGAAGGAGCTGATCGTGGACTTTAGGAAACACCATAGGGAGCACTCCACTATCCACATCGATGGGACCGCAGTGGAGAAGGTGGAAAGCTGCAAATACCTTGCCATACACATCACTGACAATCTGAAATGGTCCACCCACACAGACAGTGTGGTGAATTAAGGCGCAACAGCGCCTCTTCAACCTCAGGAGCCTGAAGAAATTTGTCTTGGCCCCTAAGACCCTCACAAACTTTTACAGATGCACAATTGAGAGATTCCTGTTGGGCTGTATCACCGCATGGTACGGAAACTGCATCTCCCACAACCGCAGGGCTCTCCAGAGGGTGGTGCGGTCTGCCCAACGCCACCGGGGGCAAACTACCTGCCCTCCAGGACACCTACAGCACCCAATGTCACAGGAAGGCCAAAAAAGATCATCAAGGACAACCACCCGAGCCACGGCCTGTCCACCCCGCTATCATCCAGAAGGCGAGGTCAGTACAGGTGCATCAAAGCTGGGACCGAGAGACTGAAAAACAGCTTCTCTCTCAAGGCCATCAGATTGTTAAATAGCCATTACTAGCCGGCTACCACCTGGTTACTCAACCCTGCTGTCACGAATCCCGCTTCCTGAGTCTGGGTTTGCCTGTGTGTCTGTCCTGGAGTGTGTTTCAGGTGTCCTGGAACGCACCCTGTCTGGTTGCCGGGCGAATTAGCTTGTTGGGAGATTGATGCTCACCCGCACCTGTGTCCCATCAGTATTCTGCACACCTGTCCTGATCATCATCTCTTCCCTTCAAAAGCTCTGACCTGACTTCCATTCCCTGCCGGATCGTTAGCCATGACCAGTATGTTTTGCTCACGAACCAGTCTCCAAGTTATAGAGTTTGTTTTGTTTTGTTTTATTGTTTTGTACATCTGCTTGCCTTTAACTGACCTCCGTTTTGTTCTATCTACAGCCATTCTTCCGGAACCCATCATCCATCCCTGTCTGCTCGTCGCTAGTGTTTTTTCCTATCCTTTGGATCTGCTCATCCACTTCCATCAACCCACCTCCGCTGTCCGCTCCGCCACCCGGAACTATCTACCTCCACGTTCTCATCATTTAAATAAATTCTCACCATCTTCATACTCACCTTGTCCTGGTCTGCTTCTGGGTCCGATTTTTGTAAAGCGTGACAGAACGATCCGGCCAAGTATGGACCCAGCGGACCTGGACTCCGTTCGACATGCCATTTCCCATCAGGGGATGATATTGGGTCAACACAGCACAGCGCTACAGGAGATAGCGAGTTCAGTCCAGAACTTCTCTACCAGCTTGGCGAGAATCCAGAATCAGCTCAGTTTTCCGGCGGATTCTCCACCACCTGTTTCACCCCTCTCACCTGCCGCTTCTGGAGCGGTTTCCTTCCGTGAGCCCAAGGTACCGACGCCGGATAAATATGAAGGGGATTTGGGAGGATGCCGTTCATTTATTATGCAGTGTGGGTTAGTATTTGAGCTACAGCCCCACTCTTACGCCACAGACAAGGCTAGGATAGCTTTTGTTATTGAACTGCTGCGTGGTAGAGCTTTGGAATGGGCTTCAGCTGTTTGGGAACAACAGGACACCTGCATAGCATCATACCAGGAGTTCACGGCAGAAATGAGAACTTTTTGACCATCCAGTCCGAGGTAAGGACGCAGCTAAGCGGTTGTTTTCTCTTCGCCAAGGAGCTCGTTATGTGGCAGACTTTGTGATTGAGTTCCGAACATTGGCTGTGGAGAGTGGGTGGAATGAGGAGGCACTACAAGCGGCTTTTTACCAGGGGTTGTCGGAGCAACTCAAGGATGAGCTGATTTCCTATCCGGAGCCTTGTGACCTGGACAGTTTGGTCGCATTATCCATTAGGGTGGATAACAGAGTTCGAGAGAGAAGGAGGGAGAAGCAGTGGGTTCGGTCCAATCTATCAGCTACTCGGTTACCATTCGGGTCAGGAGGGGAACCAGAAGGGGTTAATCAGGTTTCCTCACACGGGATTAATAAAGGAGTTCTGCCGCCAGATCCTGAACCTATGCAAGTGGGGCGGCACGGGTTAACTAAGGACGAGCGCCAACGTAGACGTGAGACCAACAGATGCCTCTACTGTGGTAGTTCGGGACATTACATCTCCGTTTGTCCTCAGCGCCCGTTAAACTGCTCGGCTCGTTAAGTTTGGGAGGGTTGTTAGCGAGCCAGTTTCAACCTCTCAAGATCCCCGTCAGACCCCGTTTTCCTGCTACCCTCATAAATAAGGATCAGAGTTTAGCGATTAACGCTTTCATCGATTCAGGTGCCGATGACAGCTTCATTGATGCCGACTTAGTGGAACAGCTGGGGCTTTCCAAGGAGCAATTACCGGAAGCCATTGAAGCAACCACTCTGAACGGTAGTGTTCTGGCACGGATCACTATGAGGACGGAACCGGTTAAGATGTTGTTGTCGGGGAATCATTCAGAGGTTATTTCTTTTTTTATTTTGCCTTCCCCCCATGTACCTCTGGTTCTTGGATACCCCTGGCTAAGAGAACACAATCCTTCGTTCGATTGGGTGACTGGTAAGGTAACTAGTTGGAGCATTGAGTGCCATGCTAACTGCCTCAGGACTGCCTGTTCTCATGCTGTCCCCAGTCGGGTCAGTGAGTTTGCTCCTCCTGATTTGTCCCTGGTTCCTGAAACATATCACGAGTTGGGTGAGGTGTTCAGTAAGCAGAGAGCTCAGTCACTTCCTCCCCACCGACCTTATGATTGTACGATTAAGCTGTTCCCTGGAGCTGCCTTTCCCAAGGGACGGTTATACAGTATTTCTCGACCTGAGCGGGAAGCCCTGGAGACCTACATAAAGGAGTCTCTTGCTGCAGGTCTCATTCGTCCCTCGTCATCACCCCTGGGAGCTGGATTTTTTTTTGTTAGTAAGAAGGATGGCTCTCTTCGACCATGTATTGATTATCGGGGGTTGAATGATATTACGGTCAAGAACAAGTACCCCTTGCCCTTGATGAGCTCCGCTTTCGATTCTTTACAGGGTGCTACTGTGTTTACGAAGCTTGATCTACGCAATGCGTATTATCTGGTTCGGATCAAGGAGGGGGACGAGTGGTTGACTGGATTCAATACACCTATGGGACATTTCGAGTACCTGGTGATGCCGTTTGGACTTTCCAACGCTCCAGCAGTGTTCCAAGGTTTGGTGAATGACGTGCTGAGGGATATGATCGGTCTGTTTGTGTTCGTTTACCTGGATGACATCCTGATTTTCTCCAAGGAGCTTTCCAGCCACATCCAGCATGTTAAGCAGGTCCTGCAGCGGTTATTGGAGAACCGTCTGTTTGTGAAGGCAGAGAAGTGTGATTTTCACGCCCACACTACATCCTTTCTCGGGTACATCATCTCCAGGGGAGAGATCAAGATGGACCAAGAGAAGGTTCGGGCGGTTCGGGATTGGGTCCAGCCCGGTACGAGATTGCAGCTCCAGAGATTCCTGGGGTTTGCGAACTTCTATCGGAGGTTTATCCGTGATTACAGCCGGGTGGCCGCCCCATTAACGGCTCTGACGTCTTGCACCAGAAGGTTCTGTTGGACTCCTGAGGCAGACCGAGCATTTCTGGATTTGAAGAGTCGATTCACCAACGCCCCGATTCTCTCTCAACCTGACACTTCCCGTCAGTTTGTTGTTGAAGTGGACGCGTCTGATGTGGGGGTGGGCGCCATCCTGTCTCAGCGTAGCTCCACTGACGGTAAACTCCATCCCTGCGCTTTCTACTCTTGTCGTCTTTCTCCAGCTGAAAGAAACTACGATGTGGGTAACCGGGAGCTTCTCGCTGTGAAGCTTGCTTTGGATGAGTGGCGTCACTGGTTGGAGGGAGCGGAGCAACCGTTTGTGGTCTGGACTGACCACAAGAATCTGGCTTACATGCAATCGGCTAAACGTCTCAACTCCCGTCAGGCCAGGTGGGCTTTGTTTTTTGGACGCTTAAATTTTTCCCTGACGTTCCGACCTGGGTCGAAGAACGGCAAGGCGGACGCCTTGTCCCGGATGTTCTCCAAGACGGAGGAGAGTGGGGCCAAGACTGAGACGATTCTTCCCCAGAATCTTGTCGTGGGAGCCGTTACGTGGAGGATTGAGGAGGATGTGATGGCGGCCCTTTGGACGCAGCCCGGTCCTGGTAACGGTCCACCCGGTCGGTTGTTCGTGCCTGAGTCGGTCCGTTCTGCTGTTCTTCAGTGGTCCCACGCCAGCAAGATAGCTTGTCACCCTGGCGTTGCTCGGACTATGGCGTTACTGCGCAGACGATTTTGGTGGCCTGCCATGGGAGAAGATACCCGGAGGTTTGTTGCCGCATGTCCTGTTTGTGCTCAGAACAAAAGTACCAATCGGCCCAGCTCTGGGCTTCTTCACCCTCTACCTATTCCTCGGCGACCTTGGTCGTATCTGGCCCTGGATTTTGTCACGGGATTGCCCCCTTCTGTTGGGAACACGGTCATTCTGACCATTGTGGACAGATTCAGCAAGTTTGCTCATTTTGTTCCTCTCTCCAAGCTTCCATCGGCTACGGAGACGTCTGAGATCCTGGTTAGGGAGGTTTTCAGGGTCCACGGATTGCCCAGTGACATTGTTTCTGACCGTGGTCCTCAGTTTACCTCTGCTGTTTGGAGATCTTTCTGTTTGGCCATTGGAGCTACAGTCAGTCTCACTTCTGGATTTCATCCTCAATCTAATGGTCAGGCGGAAAGAGCCAACCAGAAGATGGAGTCCACGCTGCGTTGTCTTGTCTCTTCTGATCCTACCTCTTGGTCATCTCAATTACCCTGGGTCGAGTATGCCCATAATACCCTTCCGTCATCTGCCACTGGGATGTCCCCCTTCCAATGCCTGTACGGTTACCAACCTCCTTTGTTTCCTTCTCAGGAAAGGGATCTCTCGGTTCCCTCTGTCCAGACCCACATTCGTCGTTGCCACCGGACCTGGTATCGGGCCAGGAAGGCTCTCCTTAGAGTGTCTGATCGGTATCAGATCCAGGCGAATCGTCGCCGTATTCCTGCCCCAGCTTATACGGTCGGAGATAAGGTTTGGTTGGCTACACGGGATCTTCCTCTACGGACTGAGTCGAGAAAGTTGTCACCGAAGTTCATTGGTCCGTTCGTAGTGGAGAGAATCATTAATCCTGTTGTGGTTCGACTCAAGTTGCCTGCAACTCTTAGAGTACATCCCACATTTCATGTCTCCTGCCTCAAGCCGGTTCACCTCAGTCCTCTGTTGCCCCCTCCTCCTCGTCCTCCTCCTCCTCGGATGATCGGAGGTGGTCCTGTCTACACGGTGCGTCGCATCATGGACTCCAGACGGCGGGGTCGAGGGTACCAGTATTTAGTGGATTGGGAAGGATATGGTCCAGAGGAGAGGAGTTGGATTCCTCGGCGTCAGATCCTGGATGACGACCTGCTTCGTGACTTCTACCGCCTCCACCCTGGCGCTCCAGGTAGTCCGCCCGGTGGCGTTCGTCGGAGGGGGGGTACTGTCACGAATCCCGCTTCCTGAGTCTGGGTTTGCCTGTGTGTCTGTCCTGGAGTGTGTTTCAGGTGTCCTGGAACGCACCCTGTCTGGTTGCCGGGCGAATTAGCTTGTTGGGAGATTGATGTTCACCCGCACCTGTGTCCCATCAGTATTCTGCACACCTGTCCTGATCATCATCTCTTCCCTTCAAAAGCTCTGACCTGACTTCCATTCCCTGCCGGATCGTTAGCCATGACCAGTATGTTTTGCTCACGAACCAGTCTCCAAGTTATAGAGTTTGTTTTGTTTTATTGTTTTGTACATCTGCTTGCCTTTAACTGACCTCCGTTTTGTTCTATCTACAGCCATTCTTCCGGAACCCATCATCCATCCCTGTCTGCTCGTCGCTAGTGTTTTTTCCTATCCTTTGGATCTGCTCATCCACTTCCATCAACCCACCTCCGCTGTCCGCTCCGCCACCCGGAACTATCTACCTCCACGTTCTCATCATTTAAATAAATTCTCACCATCTTCATACTCACCTTGTCCTGGTCTGCTTCTGGGTCCGATTTTTGTAAAGCGTGACACCTGCACCATCGAGGCTGCTGCCCTATATACATACACATGGAATCACTGGCCACTTTAATAATGGAACGCTAGTCACTTTAATAATGTTTACATACTGCTTTACTCATCTCATATGTATATACTGTACTCTATTCTACTGTATTTTAGTCAATGCCACTCCGACATTATTCATCCTAATATTTATATATTATTAGATACTACTGCACTGTTGGAGCTAGGAACACAAGCATTTCGCTACACCCGCAATAACATCTGCAAAAAATGTTTGTGTGACCAATAAAATTTGATTTGAGGCTGTGCATCCTGCTGGAAGTATGCATTGCACGGTCAATCTGTGTATGGCTTATCAGTCTCAAACAGTCGGGATCCTTTGAACGCTTCGGTTGTGGGTGATGAAACAACGGAGCCCCATTAAATGAAGGGAAACGTGGAGCTTGGCAAAAGGGGGAATGATTTGTTGACATCATTTTAATCCAAACCCAACCTTAATTTACTTGTTGTGAGGCACTAAAGTTCCAAACTCAGTTTTAGACAAGACTGAATTTATGACCAAAGTTATCCTATTCACACTGCAGTCAATCTTGACACTAGAATAAATGTTTCTGACTCATATCAATGCCACATTGGCCGTTTTCAAAGGGATTATTTGTTTTTTAGGGGAAGTCGTGCTTTAGCAATTATCAATCCATTGACTATTTCAAGAAACGTGTAAATGCATACAATATGGCAGCTTAGGGACAGCAAGAGGTTCTGCAGTGGGACTCAGTAACCGCTGAGCGACACAGAGACATGATCCCGAACCTAAAATGGTAACAGCCCCGCCCCCTCTCACCACCGCCCAACGCCATGGTAACACTGTGAGTGGACGTCGGAGTGCTAAGCAGGGCCTGCATGCTTAAACGTGACACATGTTTATCACATCCTCTCTCTGGTCAGTTGGCTGGGCTACCCTGGGAACCTGGGGCTGTGGGGACGGAGGGAGGGAGGGAGGCTGAGGTGAGGGGGTTAAGGGTATGGACAGGCCAGGCCATGTCTAGTGGAAAGAATCCATTGACCCCTTCAGTCCCAGATCGCTATCTGACTCTCAGTAGCCTCCTATCTGATCAAGGATGAGTTACAGCCTGGAAACTCACCGTTCTTCACCTCCACACTAACCCCCTCCACCCTTCCTCCTTCTCTTTTTCCTATTTTCACACTGTTACACCACACCCTGGGGAAAGGAGAGGGAGTGAGGGGGGTGGGGAACCAGTCGTTTTTGCTGTTGAAGTGTTTTGGTAACACCAACTTTACACTGATTACAATGTGTTTGCGTTCTTAAAGAAAGAGAACGATTTAGAGGTAAAAGGGACAGAGACATGGACTAATCTATGTTTCATGGATAGACGCAATACACACACTAATGTGTACGCTTAGTATACGTGTGCTATGTCTGTAAAAGAACATGCTGAGGTAGCTGACAAGTACTTTGTGGATATCTGGTCACGGGAGAAGAGGAACATGAAGATAAAGAGAGAGGTGGGAAGGACGGAGAATTTTTGGGGACAGGAAAAGAAACAATCAGGGAAAAGTGATGACAGCCACATCCTGAAAGAAAAGACAATGTGGTTGGCAGACCCCCTTACTCGTGTTGGTTGAGTTGTTTTATGTTCCGGTTGCTAGGTTTCTTCCCAATCTGCATGGCCTACTATAGCGTTACGTAATAAAGCTAACAGAGAACACAGTGGTGTACAGTATGTAGCTGGAGACTACACAGAATGAGCATAGACACGTCTATTAGCCACCTCCACAGTTAGCATCAATTGTCCCTGTGCTGTTTTTCTGACCTTAAAAGCTTTTAAGAAGTAACAAACTGCAGGATAGTTGAAGCACATTATTTCTCAATTCATATTTCCACAAGATAGGGTTGACGTGATGCACCATTGCGTAAGTCATTGCACATTGCAAGCCAATCATATAGCAGGGATCAAGAATGATAAGCACCATAAAAAGCACCATGAAGAGAAAAATGTGCCTTCAATTAAAACCATTAATCATATTCTTGCCTCAGCCCTATGACACAATCGACATATGTGTAGGCCTATGCTGGATGTAACTCGTTGAGGCATCTTTGCATGATGTCATTCAAAATGTGTGGAATTCATGAACACAGTGGGTTTGCAAAGGAAATTATCTCAACTGGCAGGTCCCTGGGGCACTGAGTGAAAGGGTGGCCCAAGGGCCAAGGCACCCCAAATGTAACGCAGACTGTTTCGCGGTCTACTCAACTCTTGTCTGTTTCGTGTCCAGGCATTGCTTTATTTTTACTCCCTCCATCATAGCAAACTTTCAGAAATGCCCATATTTCTTATGGAATATTATGCAAGCATCAATGTCACTCCATCTTCCAGCACCTTCAGTTCTAGAACCTCCCTTCTCACCCTTACCTTCTCACTCATGCACCAAACTGCACATACACGAAGTGGAAAAACAATCTCAACAATTGACATTTTCCACAAACTCTATGGCGTTAGTCTCTAAAGCTTTCTTATTCTCTCTCTCTCTCTCTCTCTCTCTCTCTCTCTCTCTCTCTCTCTCTCTCTCTCTCTCTCTCTCTCTCTCTCTCTCTCTCTCTCTCTCTCTCTCTCTCTCTCTCAGGGATTACCTCTGATCCTCTATTTGCCACACTAACACCTGCAGCTCAAGGGTTCACCTCTCACACTGAGAGAAGCACAGGGGAGTTTCAGGTGCCCCCCCCCAGGCACGGTATACACCTAACCCTCTGTCACCCCTACTCTATCTTCTCCCTCACTTGTCAGTACGCCCGAGAAGTCCTCCTCTCCACACAGAAATCCTAATCCCGTAATTACCCGATTATAGCACCGTCTTATGTGCTTGCATAACCATTTTAGACTTTATACTAGACAGTCAATCATCTACATTTGCATAACAGGAAGAAATAGAAGAGCGTGAGGTTAAACAAAGCCCTGATTTCAGCTATAGTGTGTTTCCAAGCTATTGTATTGTCTTCCCCATGAATGATGGAGTAATGTCCAAATCATCCATTTCTCAGACAGACAGTAGCAGTCCAGGAGGTAATCTAGGTCAGTGAAACAGACTCAGTCTGGGAAATGAAACGTAAGTCTAGGGATGGATGTGCACATTTGCCTGCGTCTCTACGTCTCAGTGTAAAAGTATGCGCTTTAGCCTGTGTGTGCATGTCCTAGAGACTTAGCCTGCGGCAGTGTCAGAGAGAGAAAACAGTCGTCCCCTGAGGATGATGTCAGGGCCATGAGGGATGACTTCACTGATCACAGAGTCCACGTGTCCACATGTAGGCCATACTTCTGCACACTCACTCACCATGACGACACCCGCTCTGGGGAACTACCTACCTCACCAGGGAGAGCTGTTCAGCACAGTGGATGGCGGTTGTTCAGTGTAACATTTGGATTAGCTAGACTAGAGCATGTCCTGGTCTCATTGAAGAGGAAACGATGCATCACACGAGGCATGATACGGGACCAGACAGCCACCCATCATTCTAGAACGTGGCATCATAGCTATCTAGTACAGGGGCTCTCAAACCCTGTTCCTGGAGAGCTACCCTCCTGTAGGTTTACACTCCAACTCTAACCTAGCGCACCTGATTCTAATAATTAGCTGGTTGATAGACTTAAGCAGGTTAGTTACAACTGGGGTTGAAGCGAATACCTACAGGAGGGTAGCTCTCCAGGAACCTGGTTGGAGAGCCCTGATCTAAAGAATGCTAACGAGAGCTTGTCAACTCGATGCAAAGACGTCCAACAAACTGGTACCACTTTTCTCATAGCCATACTAAGCAATTCTCACAGTGACATGAAGCTGTGGACTGATCCTTAAAGATAACTGCTGAAGGGATCCCATTTTTCCTTATGATGCTTTTACTGCTAATTCTGCTTTGGTGACCTTTCTATTCCAGCCACAGGTCACAGGTCAGTCTCAGGCGAGCTGTGACACAGTCCCCCAGGTGCACCACCTCCACACCTGTGCTACCCTCTGCCTGCATGGACAAAGGGAAGTGTGTGGCCCATCCCCCCTTCACTCCCTAAAAGCCTATCTAATTGTGTACTCATCCCACATCCCTTCAAAGGCTCTCTTCATACACTTTCCAACTCACCACCATTCTACCCTGTCCAAATCTCTTTTCTTTCTTCCCTTTCTTCTGAGTACTGTGTTTGTGTATATTAAAAGAAAAACTGTTATTAGTAATAATAGCACCAACAGATGTGTCATGGTCTTTCCCCTGTTATTCTAGACAACAAAGATGTGTGGGTGTTTCAGGTGTGTGAGTGTGTGTGTCTGTGTGTGTTTGTGTGTTTACGTGTGCGGTTGTTTTCCATGCATCCCTGCCTTGGTTTTCTCACCTTGTCTCTCATCAGCAAGCCTGGCTTTGTTGCCCAATTACTGTTTCTAATGTCTATCCCACCCATGCATGTGCATGCAGGGAGACACACACACACACGCACGCACGCACGCACGCACACACACACACACACAGGTCGGGGAGCATGTTGAAACTTGGTGGCAGGGAGTGAATGAGGCGTTATTTGAATGGGACCTTGTCTGTCTGTCTATGTTTAGGGGAGAGCCTTGGTCCCAGATGTGACTCCTTATCTCCACACACAGAGACTGTCTGCTCTGCTCTGCCCCTCACGTGTCTGTCTCCATAGAAATAGAATCACTACAGTAGCTATGCGGTTGCCTATTCAACATGGCAATTCTACTCCTTCTACATCTTTATGTGTGTCCGTGGACATTTAAAAAAAATCATTCTTGTGAATGTTTTGTTGTTTAAAAAGGGCCTTTGTCTGTGTCCCTCTCAGTGGGAGTGAGACTGTCTGTCTGTTTGCTGACTCTCTGTTCCCTCCCCTTCGTTTAGCCTCCTCCTCTCTCACTGCCCCTCTCTGAGCCTCAGGTCCCCTCAGCAAACAAGGCACAATCATATCGTCTAGGTTCAATTAAAAGTCAAAACCTCTTCCAGCCCCCCCGTCTCCCTCTCCCTCTCCATCACTACTATCCTTACTTGAACAACAGTTAGGGATTGTTTGAAGGGCCAGAGTGGTGCTGACTGACACATTGCCTTAAATCCCACACCAAACAGTAGACCCTGAGAGCCTGGGACTAGATTAGCACAGCACACCACTCCTAGAGGCTGTCCTCCAGGGGGTGGGAGAGGAGGTGAAAGGACACAATGGGACAGAAGGATTAGGTATTGTGGAAGTGACCGGTTTAGAAACCGGGTCGAGGTGAGGGGGAGTCATTTTGATCCCAAGTCAGAAAGTGCCATATGTTTTATATCTCTGTTACCATGACAACAGCACGCACGCACGCACGCACGCACGCACGCACGCACGCACGCACGCACGCACACACACACACACACACACACACACACACACACACACACACACGTATTCATTTACTTCACTTCCTTCCCACACAAACTCTCTATCTCTTCCCCCTTCTCATCTGTTGCAACCTTTTTCTCTGTGTTCAGTAGTCGCACACTTGAGGGAGAAAGGCTCCATTGTGTCTATCATTTCTTGACCCTGTAGACAATAGTGCTGTTAAAGTGGTGTACCGCCCCCATACTGAGGGAGATAGATCCTCCAGTCGTCCCCAAAGCCTGGGACACAATAGGATCCTGGGGGCCACATCTGGGGCCCTTTAGACTGGCCAATCTGGTGATCACATTCCTGTGTCCAGAGGACCAGGAAGTCAATGGGAATGTAATCCTCCCTTCAACCAACTAGGATCTAGCATGCCCCTACAGGGTTGCCGAGGAGGATGTTAGAATCACATTTTTAGATGATGGAAAATCCAACTCAGCTGGAAAACGTCTGAGTTCTGAGGTGAAATCTCAGTTGAGAGCAAATTCAGCTCTTTGAGTAAGAGATTACAGAGGAAATGAAAGGTTTTCACACACACACATACAATACATGGCCAGATATGATTTGGTCCTGACAGCGTGTATGTGTGTGTGTGTGTGTGTGTGTGTGTGTGTGTGTGTGTGTGTGTGTGTGTGTGTGTGTGTGTGTGTGTGTGTGTGTGTGTGTGTGTGTGTGTGTGTGTGTGTGTGTGTGTGTGTGTGTGTGTGTGTGTGGGTGGGTGCGTGTGCGTGTGTGTGTGGTAGGAGGGGGCTTATTTTGGGTTGGTTTGCCTGTAGCTGTGCTGAGTAAGCCTTCCTCATTCATGAAAATGAGCAGAGACTGTCAGGAGGCCAGGGCAGGCAGCCCCAACGACCTGCCTTCCCCTCCACCACGGGCACACGCACATACACACACAAACACACACATACATACACACACATAAACGCTGTCAGGAACCAATCATATCTGGCCATGTACTGTATGTGTGTGTGTGAAAGCCTTTCATTTCCTCTGTAATCTCTTAATCAAAGAGCTCACCTGGGGTCTACAATGACACAGGCTTTCATTTTCCATGATGTCACAATCCCCCCTCTTACACTAGAAGCCCTTCCAACCTCCCGCCTCGTTAGAAGCTCAATAGCCCCCGAATCCGGCTACTTTACTGTAAATGATGTGTCTGACTGAGAGAGAGAGAGAGAACACGAGGTAACATATTGGTGGTAATTCAACCCGAGTGCTATGGAAACATAACAAACACAGAGAGAAATATGACTGAGAGCTGTCACATGGTCCAGATAAGATCTCTTCTACATGGTTGCTGTTGTTTAGGGTTTTGGAGACACTCAGATTTCTCTGTGTTGGCCTCTACATTCTGGAGAATAAAACAGTGAGATTCAGGAAATCCTTTACTTGGCCTAGGGTGACTGAGTGTGTCCCAAATTGCACCCTATTCCCCAGGACTCTGGTCAAAAGTAGTGTACTTCATGGGGAATAGGGCCCCGTTTGGGACACAGGCTGTTTCTAAGATTTAACTCATGTAAACTCGGCACTGTAATCCATAGTTTATTATCACATAGGCAATCCACAGTACAATTCAGTGCTAAAATAACTCATCACTAGAATTCCCAGCTAGCACATTTGGTTCCTTGAACGTTGTGGGGACATATGTTTTGGGTTCCCCATTGTTTCTTTGATATAACTAGGCAAGTCAAATTCTTATTTTCAATGACGGCCTACCCCGGTCAAACCTGGACGACACTGGGCCAATTGTGTGCTGCCCTACGAGACTCCCAATCACGACTGGTTGTGATGCAGCCTGAATTCGATCCAGGGACATCTCTTGCACTGAGATGCAGTGCCTTAGACCACTGCGCCTCTCGGGAGCCCGTTCTGGGAACGAACACATACGTTTCCTGACCGGTAAAATGTTATGTTTTTAAATGTTCTGAGAATGTAAGTGTACATTTTGCCTGTTCTGTAAACATTAATTCTAGGTTGCAGGGAGGTTCTGGGAACGTTTTACTCTGGTTCCCTGAATGGGTTCCTGGTAAGTTTTATTAACATTCTGAGAATGGGAATTATAGGTTAGTTGAAGGTTATTAAATAACGTTCTGAGAACATGTTTGAATAAGACTTTTAATAACACTGCTGGCGTAGGTTAACTGTTTTGAACTCTAAGCACAGGTATTACCACTGGAAATGTATTTGCTTAGGTATTAATCACGCAAACACATACTTTTTTTATTGTGGCAAGTCTTCTGCGACCTGTACGCTCTCGTTGGCTGGCCCTCGCTTCATACTCGTCGCCAAACCCACTGGCTCCAGGTCATCTCCAAGACCCTGCTAGGTAAAGTCCCGCCTTATCTCTGCTCGCTGGTCACCTTAGCAGCACCCACCCGTAGCACGCGCTCCAGCAGGTATATCTCACTTGTCACCCCCAAAGCCAATTCCTCCTTTGGCCGCCTCTCCTTCCAGTTCTCTGCTGCCAATGACTGGAACGAACTACAAAAATCTCTGAAACTGGAAACACTTATCTCCCTCACTAGCTTTAAGCACCAGCTGTCAGAGCAGCTCACAGATCACTGCACCTGTACATAGCCCATCTATAAGTAGCCCAAACAACTACTTCTTCCCCTACTGTATTTATTTTGCTCCTTTGCACCCCAGTATTTCTACTTTGCACACTCATCTACTGTCAAATCTACCATTCCAGTGTTTTAATTGCTATATTGTATTTACTTCGCCACCATGGCCTTTTTTGCCTTTACCTCCCTTATCTCACCTCATTTGCTCACATTGTATATAGACTTATTTTTCTACTGTATTATTGACTGTATATTTGTTTTACTACAACACAGAGTGTGTTGTAATATGTGTCAAACTGCTTTGCTTTATCTTGGCCAGGTCGCAGTTGTAAATGAGAACTTGTTCTCAACTTGCCTACCTGGTTAAATAAAGGTGAAAGAAAAATATAATAAATAAAAAAGAAACATATGGTTCTGTGCTTGCTGGGTGCTGTGTGATAGCTTTGAGCAGCTAATATTAGGCCTATAAGGCCCCATTTCTTTACAGTGCCTTGCAAAAGTATTCATCCCCTTTTTTACAATTTTTTTGCATTACAACCTGTAATTTAAATTGATTGGATTTAAATTGATTGGATTTTCATGTAATGGACATACACAAAATAGTCCAAATTGGTGAAGTGAAATTTAAAAAATAACTTGTTTCACAAAATTAAAAAAAATCTTTTTACGGAAAAGTGGTGCGTGCATATGTATTCACCCCCTTTGCTATGAAGCCCCTAAATAAGATCTGGTGCAACCAATTACCATCAGAAGTCACATAATTAGTCAAATAAAGCCCACCTGTGTGCAATCTAAGTGTCACATGATTTGTCACATGATCTTAGTATATATACACCTGTTCTGAAAGGCCCCAGAGGGTTGGGTTATAAAAAAATATCTAAAACTTTGAACATCCCACGGAGAACAATTAAATCCAAGCAAGTGGCACCATGAGGACAAAGGAGCTCACTAAACAGGTCAGGGACAAAGTTGTGGAGAAGTACAGATGAGGGTTGGGTTATAAAAAAATATCTAAAACTTTGAACATCCCACGGAGAACAATTAAATCCATTATTAAATTTTTTTTAAGAATATGGCACCACAACAAACCTGCCAAGAGAGGGCTGCCCACCAAAACTCACGGACCAGGTAAGGAGGGCATTAATCAGAGAGGCAACAAAGAGACCAAAGATAACAGTGAAGGAGCTGCAAAGTATCTGTCCATAGGATCACTTTAAGTCGTACTCTCCACAGAGATGGGCTTTATGGAAGAGTGGCCAGAAAAAAGCCATTGCTTAAAGAAAAAAATAAACAAACACGTTTGGTGTTCGCCAAAAGGTTTGTGGGAGATTCCCCAAACATATGGAAGAAGGTACTCTGGTCAGATGAGACTAAAATGTAGCTTTTTGGCCATCAAGGAAAATGCTATGTCTGGCACAAACCCAACACCTCTCATCACCCCGAGAACATCATCCCCACAGTGAAGCATGGTGGTGGCAGCATCATGCTGTGGGGATGTTTTTCATCAACAGGGACTGGGAAACTGGTCAGAATTGAAGGAATGATGGATGACGCTAAATACAGGGAAATTGAGGGAAACTGAGGGAAACCTGTTTCAATCTTCCAGAGATTTGAGACTGGGACGGAGGTTCACCTTCCAGCAGGACAATGACCCTAAGCATACTGCTAAAGCAACACTTGAGTGGTTTAAGGGGAAACATTTAAATGTCTTGGAATGGCCTAGTCAAAGCCCAGACCTCAATCCAATTGAGAATCTGTGGTATGAGTTAAATATTGCTGTACACCAGCAGAACCTATCCAACTTGAAGGAGCTGGAGCAGTTTTGCCTTGAAGAATTAGCAAAAATCCCAGTGGCTAGATGTGCCAAGCTTATAGAGACATACCCCAAGAGACTTGCAGCTGTAATTGCTGCAAAAGGTGGCTCTACAAAGTATTGACTTTGGGGGGGTGAATAGTTATGCACGCTCAAGTTTTCTGTTTTTTTGTCTTATTTCTTGTTTGTTTCACAATAAAAAATATTTGGATCTTCAAAGTGGTAGGCATGTTGTGTAAATCAAATGATACAAACCCCCCCAAAAAATCAATTTTAATTCCAGGTTGTAAGGCAACAAAATAAGAAAAATGCCAAGGGGGGTGAAAACTTTCGCAAGCCCCTGTATGTGTGACTGCAGAACTCAGTGCCTAACTTATGACTCTATGATCATCGACAGTATATATAATTACATTTGCCATTCTTCTCAATATACAGTATAAAAACTTAAGAACATTAAGAACACGACATATGTGCTACAGTTAGCTTAGTGTGTAGAGCGTTGGGCCAGTAACCGAAAGATTGCTAGTTTGAATCCACGAACTGACAAGGTGAAAAATCTGCCCCTGCACAAGGCACTTAACCCTAATTGCTCCAGGGTCGCTGTCAATAATGGCTGATCGGTCGCCGTGACCCCACTCTCAGAGGGGATATGCAAAAAAACACATTTCCATCTCCTACTCGTACAGGTTACTCACTTGTACATGCAGGGAAACAGGAAACATATAAGCAGCACCTATTTCATATATGCTGTGGTCAGTTATCAGACTATCTGCTTGGGAATGAGAGGATCCCACAAAGTTTTCCATCGGTACATTTTCCATTTATGCCTCTCGGGTCTAAAACAAAAGTACACAAACCACATTCCATTGCATGTTTCCAATGGAAAACTGACGTATAGAGTAATACACATAACACTGACATAGTTTATTATGTGTTTGCGAATGGAAGAGGTGAAGAGCCAGTCATTAGAGGCCGTTCTGTCTGAACCAGGTCATCAATCTAGTGTCTGGTTATGCATCCCACTACATGTTGAGTCCCATACACTCTGTCACAAGTCTGTGTGCTGAGGATGAGAGTGTACTGTACTAAACGCTCCTCAATGTATGTGTGCCATCTGTGCATCGATGCGTGAATCTGTGTTGCTACCATGTTGATGTCATGTTATGTTGCTACCATGCTGTGTTTTCGTGTGTTGCTGCCATGCTATGATGTCGTCTTTGTGTAGTGTCTTCTCTCTTCATGTAGTGTTGTGGTGTCTCCCTTCATGTAGTGTTGTGGTGTCTCTCTTCATGTAGTGTTGTGGTGTCTCTCTTCATGTAGTGTTGTGGTGTCTCTCTGCATGTAGTGTTGTGGTGTCTCTCTTCATGTAGTGTTGTGGTGTCTCTCTTCATGTAGTGTTGTGGTGTCTCTCTGCATGTAGTGTTGTGGTGTCTCTCTTCATGTAGTGTTGTGGTGTCTCTCTTCATGTAGTGTTGTGGTGTCTCTCTTCATGTAGTGTTGTGGTGTCTCCCTTCATGTAGTGTTGTGGTGTCTCTCTTCATGTAGTGTTGTGGTGTCTCTCTTCATGTAGTGTTGTGGTGTCTCTCTTCATGTAGTGTTGTGGTGTCTCCCTTCATGTAGTGTTGTGGTGTCTCCATGTAGTGTTGTGGTGTCTCTCTTCATGTAGTGTTGTGGTGTCTCCCTTCATGTAGTGTTGTGGTGTCTCTCTTCATGTAGTGTTGTGGTGTCTCTCTTCATGTAGTGTTGTGGTGTCTCTCTGCATGTAGTGTTGTGGTGTCTCTCTTCATGTAGTGTTGTGGTGTCTCTCTTCATGTAGTGTTGTGGTGTCTCCCTTCATGTAGTGTTGTGGTGTCTCTCTTCATGTAGTGTTGTGGTGTCTCTCTGCATGTAGTGTTGTGGTGTCTCTCTTCATGTAGTGTTGTGGTGTCTCTCTTGTCGTGATGTGTGTTGTGTCCTATAATAATAATAATAATTTTTATTTGTTTTATCCCAGCCGTCGTCCCCGTAGGAGGCCTTTTGCCTTCTGGTAGGCCGTCATTGTAGATAAGAATTTGTTCTTAACTGACTTGCCTAGTTAAATAAAGGTTAAATCAAATAAAAATCCTTTGACACCAGGCCTAAGAAGAGTGGGCCTTCAAAGTGGCAATAAAAAAAAGGTAAAAGGTGCGTCTGTCTGTCTGTCTGTCTGTCTGTCTGTCTGTCTGTCTGTCTGTCTGTCTGTCTGTCTGTCTGTCTGTCTGTCTGTCTGTCTGTCTGTCTGTCTGTCTGTCTGTCTGTCTGTCTGTCTGTCTGTCTGTCTGTCTGTCTGTCTGTCTGTCTGTCTGTCTGTGTGCATGCATGTGTGTGTGTGTAAATAGGTGGGCATGTAATAGGCACCTGTCAGTCCTTACCTACAGACACAGACACACAGACACAGACACATACACACAGACACATACACACAGACACAGACAGACACTATCTCTCTCTCTCTCTCTCTCTCTCTCTCTCTCTCTCTCTCTCTCTCTCTCTCTCTCACTCACACTCACACTCTCTCTCACTCACACACACACACACACACACACACACACACACACACACACACACACACACACACACACACACACACACACACACACACACACACACGCATACATACACGCGTGCTCATATCATCCTGTGGCGACGCCGTTGAGCCCCCAGCCTAAGACAGTCTGCTCTGACTCGGCCCTACCCAAACAAACGCACATTTGGAGAAGAAATTGGTCCAATAAATCACAACTGTAACAGACACCAGCCGCCCCGCCCGTATTCCACTGACCCCAAGAGCCCAATTAAACAAACTCTGGAGGTTCAGGGAGTAAACCGGGCTGCCTGCACCTCTTCCTCACAGCACCGCAGCACGTTTCCCACACACCACTGGGGCTGACCCCTGACCCTTAAAGAGGACCACCCATCACTGGCACTGGAGCAGGGAAGAGGAGATTAGAAAAGGAGTACTAGGAGGGGGGAAAGAGCCTCAGGGTGGATGGTTATTGGGGTAGGGGTGAAAATGGCTTTAAACCTTCAAACTAGTGAGTGGGGGGGTTCACTAAGTACTTCATGAAGGACTGCAGGAAGGGCAGGCAGATCCTAAATAGTGACATCTGTCCCCGTTCCCTTCTCTCGCTCTCTCTTCTTCTTTCTTTCTTCCTTTCCATGTTTCCACCTCTATTTCTCTCTCTATATATATCTCTCCTACTTCCCCCCTACCTCTCTCAGAGCAGAGATCAGGGGTTAACGTGGGTTTTGAAGATGATGGAAGAAAGTAAAGTCATGGAAGTTCATCAGGGGAAGGTCATTTGGGAAAGGTTGTTGTGGTTGTGTTGGACATCCTCTCCCGGATGTCTCATATCACTACTGCACAAATCATTCTGAATCTGTTTATACTTTTATAATTTGATGAAACACCCAAAGAAAGTGGCCTTATTTTTGTCTGACGGCAGGTCATGATGACCATGTGTTTGGGCAGGGAGGTGGCCACAGTTTAAAGCTTTCCGGTGCGGTGTTTGAAATCCAAGCATGTGTAATGTGTGATGGAAGGAGAGAATTGTATTTTTGTATTTATTATGGATCCCCATTAGCTGCTGCTTTGGCAGCAGCTACTCTTCCTGTGGTCCAGCAAAATTAAGGCAGTTTATACAATAAAAAAAAAATACAATACGTTCACAGATTTCAAAACACACTGTGTGCCCTCAGGCCCTTACTCCACCAATACCACATATCTGTGTGTGTGTGTGTGTGTGTGAGTGTATGAATGTGTCTGTGCCAATGTTTGTGTTGCTTCAAAGTCCCCACTGTTCCATAAGGTGTTTTTTTTATCTGTTTTTTTAATCTAATTTTACTGCTTGCGTCAGTTACTTGATGTGGAATAGAGTTCCATGTAGTCATGGCTCTATGTAGTACTGTGTGCCTCCCACAGTCTGTTCTGGACTTGGGGACTGTGACGAGACCTCTTGTGGCATGTCTTGTGGGGTATGCATGGGTGTCCGAGCTGTGTGCCAGTAGTTTAGACAGACGGCTTGGTGCATTCAACATGTCAATACCTCTCATAAATAAAAGTAGTGATGAAGTCAATCTCTCCTCAATCTTTCAGCCAGGAGAGATTAGCATGCATATTATTGTTAGCTCACTGTGTACATCCAAGGGCCAGCCGTGCTTCCCTGTTCTGAGCCAATTGCAATTTTCCTAAGTCCGTTTTGTAGCACCTGACCACATGACTCAACAGTAGTCAATGTGCGACAAAACTAGGGCCTGTAGGACCTGCCTTGTTGATAATGCTGTTAAGAAGGTAGAGTAGCGCTTTATTATAGACAGACTTCTCCCCATTTTAGCTACTACTGCATCAATATGTTTTGACCATGACAGTTTACAATCTAGTGTTACTCCAAGCAGTTTAGTCATCTCAACTTGCTCAATTTCCACATCATTTATTTGTAACGAACTTCGTCTTCATCGGATGAGGAGTAGGAACGATCGGACCAAAATGCAGCGTTGTAAGTGTCCATGATAATTTATTATATCAGAACACGAACAAATACAAAATAACAAAATAACAAAGTGAATGAAAATCGAAACAGTTCTGTATGGTGAAAACACAGACACAGAAAACAACCACCCACAAACAAAAGTGGGAAAACAGGCTACCTAAGTACGGTTCTCAATCAGAGACAACGATTGACAGCTGCCTCTGATTGGGAACCATACTAGGCCTTAACATAGAAATACAAAACCTAGACATACAACATAGAATACCCACCCACATCACACCCTGACCAAACTAAAAAATAGAAACATACAAAGCAATCTACGGTCAGGGCGTGACATTATTACAAGATTTAGTTGAGGTTTAGGGTTTAGTGAATGCTTTGTTCCACATACGATGCTTTTAGTTTTAGAAATATTTAGGGCTAACTTATTCCTTGCCACCCACTCTGAAACTAACTGCAGCTCTTTGTTGAGTGTTGCAGTCATTTCAGTCGCTGTAGTAGCTGACGTGTACAGTGTTGAGTCATCCGCATACGTAGAAACTCTGGCTTTACTCAAAGTCAGTGGCATGTCGTTAGTAAAAATTTTAAAAAGCAAGATGGATAGACAGCGATAGAGAGAGAGAGAGATAAAGAGAGAAAGAACACACAAAGGGCTGAGACGGACAGGATGGAATGTGCCGGCAGGTAGCGGAGGGTCCCAGGAAGCAAGGAGACATGGGAAAACATGAAGCGGGAACAATAGCGGCGATGTGTGTGTCTGGTAGAGGAGAGAGGGCCCAGGGGACAGATCGGCTTACCTACTACCGCTTACCTGCTCAGTACAACACTTACACTGGGAACAGGCCTCAAAGGGAGACGCATCAATGCCCGGCATTCATATCAGCACAGGAATGTGTGTGCGCGGTTGAGTCTGCGTCTGTCTCTATTGAAGTGCGCGCTTGCGTGTGTGCGTGAGTGCGTGTGTGTGAGTGCGTGTGTGTGAGTGCGTGTTTGTGTTTGGCAGAGAGGGGCCCGCTGATTAATTGATGTAGGGAAGAGAGGGAGAGGAAATCTTTCAGGCTTGAGTCAATTATAGCGTAAAACAAACCCCTGTGGTCTTTCTACGAGCTTGTGGTATAAACACAGAAATCTAATTTCCTCCGTGTAATAACTCCTTTCAACTGGGCCTTTCGATATGCTCTTTAATTACACTTAAGTGGCAGATTGAATTCATGTTGAAATGTTGACCCGGATACAGAGAGAATACAACCATGCTTCATTCACCACGGAAACACAATTTCACACTAACTATTCTACTACCTTCCAGTTTCACCCATGCCACAGAGTTGAAGTCACCCCTCTGACTTCAGTTCTAGTTTTGTGTAGGGAATAAACGGTGACTGGGGGGAATAATAATAACCATGGATTAAGGGAATAATACAATCTCCCTGAATTGACCGACATTGTGTGGAAGTGTCTCGACTAAGAAGCGTAAAGAGAAGCAGATGAGATCGCACTCCCCCAGCCCAACCCTCTATCTCTCCTGATATATAGACAGGGTCGCTGTGAGTGTATGAGGAGGTCCAATATCACTTTCCAAAACAGAGAGGCCCACAGACAGTAGAGGTGAGAGGGGTGTGTGTGTGTGTGTGTGTGTGTGTGTGTGTGTGTGTGTGTGTGTGTGTGTGTGTGTGTGTGTGTGTGTGTGTGTGTGTGTGTGTGTGTGTGTGTGTGTGTGTGTGTGTGTGTGTGTGTGTGTGTGTGTGTGTGTGTGTGTGTAAAGAACACCCTTCTTCTTACAATCTGTGTCTAACGTGGCAGATGTCAGAGTGTAATATGAGAGGAACTCTGTTTTTCTCGCAGGGCTGCAGAGACATGGGTCACAGTGGCAACAACAAGTCACATAGCGGAGCAGTGGGACTGGGCTGTGTGTATGTGTGTGCGTTTGCACGCTCTCTGTTCATGTATGACACGTAATAGACAATTGGACAGACGTCTGATTGAGACATGCCCAGTTCTCAGGGGATTCTCACTCCAATTTTTTAAATAAGAACCAGCCCAGCCAATGTTGTTGAATTCCTTGTGTTCTTCAATAAGCTTTATGTCACAGATTTTATGAAACAATGCACTTTCAAAGATATGGGCAAATACTGTATCACATTTGAACAAATCAGATGACATCAACCATTTAGTTATCACACGTTGATGAAAATGATGATGATGATGAAAACAAAGGCTGTCATCCTCCATTTTATTCACACTACTCAAACGTTATTTAGAGAAACGGAAGTGAGATTGTGATCACAGGTTTCAGAAGGAAGCACATGCTCGACCAAAGAAACACAACAGAACCGGAACATCCCTCATTTACCCTCCCCTGTGTATTCTGGCTGAGCACAAACTCCAGATCACACGTGAACAACATACTGGCCGACCATACAAACACGAGAACACACCTGTGTCTCTTGCAAGAGGGGAGGAAAGAGAAACGTTTGGGTTCACAACAGACCACTGATAGACTGACTGTAGAGCAAAAGATGACTTGTTATCAGGGAGGGTTGAGAGAGACGTCAGGAAATGACAGAGAGAGAGAGCGAGAGAGAGACGGGAGAAGGGGGAGAGAGAAAGGGAGCGAGAGAGAGAAGAGATGGGATAAGGGAGGGGGAAAGAGGGATGGATGAAGAGACAGAAAGAGAGAGTGAAACAGAACAGAAATAGCACTACTTTAGCCCTGTAGTGCACAAGCATTTCATTTCATTTCCACCCGCAATAACAGCTTCTAAATATGTGCATGTGACCAATACAGTTTGATTTGATTTGTCCAACGGTAGAAAAAAAACTAAAGCCTCATACAACACCATATCCCTGATTTGGTACTGTATCCAGTCCTGAGATTTAGGCTATGTCCTATCAGCAGGGGCTGGCGGTGTTATCCAGGATCCTCCATTCTACCCCGTATGGAGAGGCCAAATGTGAGGGCGCCAAATCCCCTAAAACATTCACCCCATTTCACTGACCACCTCTCACCTCCTCCTCCCTTCCAGCCTCACAGCCTGTCAGACACACAGACACACTCTACACCTTTTTCATGTGCACAAGTCATGACCTGGGAGTGCCTGTGTCACATGGTGGACATTCGATACTGTACCACCCATAGCTTCTGGAGATGGCCTCATTCTCAGCCGGATTTACCTTTGTTGTCTGTGATAGTCGATAGTCCTTGCCACCTGTGACTCGAGTCTGAGCATCCATGCAAATTTGAGTCTGTACTGTCCTTTTACGTCCCTACTGGACTTGCGTTGCTCGTGTCTGCTTGCTTCGTATGCGCCGCGCACCACAGAGTCATCGGATTCGTTCTGCTGACATTGAATGTTGCAGTACGGGCTCTCAGCATGGTATGGATATCTCCGTTTATCCAGGGTTTTTGGTTGGGGTATGTCCGGATTGTAATTGTGGGTACCGTACAACATCATCGACACATTTCCTGATGAAACCTGCGACTGATGACGTACATTCCTCCATGTTGATGGATGAGTCCTGGGTGGATGAATCTTTGAGCATTCAACGTCAGCAAAACAAAAGAGTTGATTGTTGACTTCAGGAAACACATAAACGGGAACGCAGCAGAGAGAGTCTCGAGATTGAAGTTCCTGTTTAAGTTCCACATCACCAGAGACTTGTCATGGACCAACAACACCACCACTCTTGTCAAGAGGCCGCAACAGCGTCTCTACTTCCCAAGGCGGCTGAAGAAATTCGGCATGCCGCCCTGGATCCTCTCCAAATACTACCACTGCGTCATGACCAGTCGCATCACGGCCTTGTATGGGAAATTTCTCCATCCACAACCGCAAGGCCCTCCAGTGGGTGGTGAAGACGGCCCAGTACACGACTGGGACCGTGCTTCCACTCATCCAGAACATCTACTCGAAACGCTGCCTGAGGAAGGCAAGCAGCATCATCAAGGGCCCCTCACACCCCCCAGCCACGAGCTGTTCTCTCCCCTACTGTCGGACACTTCAACTGGACTGACCACCTGCTCTGATCACACACATCACAACTGTTGCTACCAGATTCTTATTATACTACTCAATGTATACACTTGCCCCCATCCCCCCTTCCCAATACAAGTATAAATATTGCACTATACATTGTGCCTTCCTGTATTATGCTTATGCTAATATGTTTTATTGTATTCTACTGCCATTTACTCTGTTTGTATTCTTATATTTTATTATTTATTATTGTTGTTTGCATTGTCCAGGAACCTGCAAGTAAGCATTTCATTGGACGATGTCTACCATGTGTATCCCATACATACGACTAATAAAACTTGAAACTTCTCTGCTTTGAGCAATCCATAGAATGTTCAGCACCAAGCCACACTCTCAGAGACAGAGGGGTCCACCCTACTGATAGACAGGGTGAAATACCCAGGAGCTTTGCCCTACCCTGCAAGTAGAAAAGGCTTATCTGGCTTATATAAACTATACTCCTGAGCAGGAGTCCCTTCTCCCCTCACGGTACCGAAGTCCAAGGGCAGAGACACCATAACAGCCTATAAAGACTTGCAGTCAATAGCAGATGTAAAGGTCTGCTGGGGCAAGCAATGCTTCAAACTGTTTCTGGGTGCAGGAGAATATATTTCACATGGGCGTATCTGACAGGGCATTCTTTATTGTCGGGAGATTTACGATAATGTCCTCCCCCTCCGCATAAGGTGAGCGTCCTGCCTTGAGCTGTCCTTGGAGTCCATCAGCGGGTCACCCTGCATCTCGTTATTATGTCATCCATGAGCCATCCGTACAAAGCCCCCGGTGCCTGTCAATCAACCAGTCATTTTTTAGAAAAGAAGTCATTTAGCAGAAGCTCTTATCCAGAGTGAAATATGGGTTAAGTGCCTTGCTCAAGGAAACATCAACAGAATTTTCATTTACGCGGCTCTGGGATTTGAACCAGCAAATCAAATCAAATTGTATTTGTCACGTTGTCACGTTCCTGACCTTATTTTCCTTTGTTTAGCTTTGTTTAGTTGGTCAGGACGTGAGCTGGGTGGGCAGTCTATGTTATTTGTTTCTATGTTTCAGGTTCATTGTTATTTAGCCTTATATGGTTCTCAATCAGGGGCAGGTGTTTGACGTTTCCTCTGATTGAGAACCATATTAAGGTAGGTTGTTCACACCGTTTGTTTGTGGGTGATTGTCTTCCGTGTCTGTGTATGTACCACACGGGACTGTTTCGTTTGTTTAGTCTGTTCCTGTTTGTGCGTTCTTCGTGTTATGTAAGTTCTCATGTCCAGGTCGGTCTACGTCGTTTTTGTTATTTTGTAATTTATCAAGTGTGCTTCGTGTTCGTCTTGTTTAAATAAATTCATTATGTATTCCACAAAAGCTGCGTTTTGGTCTGATCCCTGCTCCTCCTCAGACGAGGAGGAGAACAACCGTTACACACGTACACATGATTAGCAGATGTTAATGCGAGTGTAGCGAAATGCTTGTGCTTCTAGTTCCGACAATACAGTAATATCCAACGAGTAATTTAAGCTTTAAACAATTTCACAACAATTACCTTATACACACAAGTGTAAAGGAATGAATATGAATATGTACATTAAAAAAATATATGAATGAGTGATGGTATAGAACGGCATAGGCAAGATGCAGTGGATGGTATAGAGTACAGTATATACATATGAGATGAGTAATGTAGGGTATGTAAACATTATATGAAGTGGCATTGTTTAAAGTGGCTAGTGATACATTACATCAAGATGGCAGGATGCAGAAGATGGTATAGAGTACAGTATATACATATGAGATGAGTAATGTAGGGTATGTAAACATTATATGAAGTGGCATTGTTTAAAGTGGCTAGTGATACATTTATTACATACATTTTTCCAGTGGCTGGAGTTGAGTCAGTATTTTGCCAGCAGCCACTCAATGTTAGTGATGGCTGTTTAACAGTCTGATGGCCTTGAGATAGAAGCTGTTTTTCAGTCTCTCGGTCCCTGCTTTGATGCACCTGTACTGACCTCGCCTTCTGGATGATAGCGGGGTGAACAGGCAGTGGCTTGGGTGGTTGTTGTCCTTGATGATCTTTATGGCCTTCCTGTGACATCGGGTGGTGTAGGTGTCCTGGAGGGCAGGTAGTTTGCCCCCGGTGATGCGTTCTGCAGACCTCACTACCCTCTGGAGAGCCTTACGGTTGTGGGCGGAGCAGTTGCCGTACCAGGCGGTGATACAGCCCGACAGGATGCTCTCGATTGTGCATCTGTAGAAGTTTGTGAGTGCTTTTGGTGACAAGCCGAATTTCTTCAGCCTCCTGAGGTTGAAGAGGCGCTGCTGCGCCTTCTTCACAACGCTGTCTGTGTGGGTGGACCAATTCAGTTTGTCCGTGATGTGTACACCGAGGAACTTAAAACTTTCCACCTTCTCCACTACTGACCCGTCGATGTGGATAGGGGGGTGCTCCCTCTGCTGTTTCCTGAAGTCCACAATCATCTCCTTTGTTTTGTTGACGTTGAGTGTGAGGTTATTTTCCTGACACCACACTCCGAGGGCCCTCACCTCCTCCCTGTAGGCCGTCTCGTCGTTGTTGGTAATCAAGCCTACCACTGTAGTGTCATCCGCAAACTTGATGATTGAGTTGGAGGCGTGCATGGCCACGCAGTCGTGGGTGAACAGGGAGTACAGGAGAGGGCTCAGAACGCACCCTTGTGGGGCCCCAGTGTTGAGGATCAGCGGGGTGGAGATGTTGTTACCTACCCTCACCACCTGGGGGCGGCCCGTCAGGAAGTCCAGGACCCAGTTGCACAGGGCGGGGTCGAGACCCAGGGTCTCGAGCTTGATGACGAGTTTGGAGGGTACTATGGTGTTGAATGCTGAGCTGTAATCGATGAA
Organism: Salvelinus alpinus; assembly: GCF_045679555.1. Taxonomy (NCBI): domain Eukaryota; kingdom Metazoa; phylum Chordata; class Actinopteri; order Salmoniformes; family Salmonidae; genus Salvelinus; species Salvelinus alpinus. Next base: position 6,697,807 of record NC_092106.1, on the reverse strand, counting down.
CAGCATTCTCACATGGGTATTCCTCTTGTCCAGATGGGTTAGGGCAGTGTGCAGTGTGGTTGCGATTGCGTCGTCTGTGGACCTATTGGGTCGGTAAGCAAATTGGAGTGGGTCTAGGGTGTCCGGTAGGGTGGAGGTGATATGGTCCTTGACTAGTCTCTCAAAGCACTTCATGATGACGGAAGTGAGTGCTACGGGGCGGTAGTCGTTTAGCTCAGTTACCTTAGCTTTCTTGGGAACAGGAACAATGGTGGCCCTCTTGAAGCATGTGGGAACAGCAGACTGGGATAAGGATTGATTGAATATGTCCGTAAACACACCAGCCAGCTGGTCTGCGCATGCTCTGAGGACGCGGCTGGGAATGCCGTCTGGGCCTGCAGCCTTGCGAGGGTTAACACGTTTAAATGTTTTACTCACCTCGGCTGCAGTGAAGGAGAGCCCGCAGGTTTTGGTAGGGGGCCGTGTCAGTGGCACTGTATTGTCCTCAAAGCGGGCAAAAAAGTTGTTTAGCCTGTCTGGGAGCAAGACATCCTGGTCCGCGACGGGGCTGGTTTTCTTTTTGTAATCCGTGATTGACTGTAGACCCTGCCACATACCTCTTGTGTCTGAGCTGTTGAATTGCGACTCGATTTTGTCTCTGTACTGGGACTTAGCCTGTTTGATTGCCTTGCGGAGAGAATAGCTACACTGTTTGTATTCGGTCATGCTTCCGGTCACCTTGCCCTGGTTAAAAGCAGTGGTTCGCGCTTTCAGTTTCACGCGAATGCTGCCGTCAATCCACGGTTTCTGGTTTGGGAATGTTTTAATCGTTGCTGTGGGTACGACATCGTCAATGCACTTCCTAATGAACTCGCTCACCGAATCAGCATATTCGTCAATATTGTTGTTGGACGCGATGCGGAACATATTCCAATCCGCGTGATCGAAGCAGTCTTGAAGCGTGGATTCAGATTGGTCGGACCAGCGTTGAACAGACCTGAGCGCGGGAGCTTGTTGTTTGAGTTTCTGTTTGTAGGCTGGAATCAACAAAATGGAGTCGTGGTCAGCTTTTCCGAAAGGGGGGCGGGGGAGGGCCTTATATGCGTCGCGGAAATTAGTATAACAATGATCTAGGGTTTTTCCAGCCCTGGTAGCACAATCGATATGCTGATAGAATTTAGGGAGTTTTGTTTTTAGATTAGCCTTGTTAAAATCCCCAGCTACGATGAATGCAGCCTCAGGGTGTGTGGTTTCCAGTTTACAAAGAGTCAGATAAAGTTCGTTCAGGGCCATCGATGTGTCTGCTTGGGGGGGAATATATACGGCTGTGATTATGATTGAAGAGAATTCCCTTGGTAGATAATGCGGTCGACATTTGATTGTGAGGAGTTCTAGATCAGGTGAACAGAATGACTTGAGTTCCTGTGTGTTGTTATGATGATCACACCACTTCTCGTTAATCATAAGGCATACCCCCCCGCCCCTCTTCTTACCGGAAAGATGTTTGTTTCTGTCGGCGCGATGCATGAAGAAACCAGCTGGCTGCACCGACTCCGTTAGCGTCCCTTGAGTTAGCCATGTTTCCGTGAAGCAGAGCACGTTGCAATCCCTGATGTCTCTCTGGAATGCTACCCGTGCTCGGATTTCATCAACCTTATTGTCAAGAGACTGGACATTGGCGAGTAGTATGCTAGGGAGTGGAGCGCGTTGTGCCCGTCTCCGAAGCCTGACCACGAGACCGCCTCGTTTGCCCCTTTTTCGGCGTCGCACAGGGTCGCCGGCTGGGATCAGATCCATTGTATTGGGTGGAAGGCAAAACACTGGATCCGTTTCGGGAAAGTCATATTCCTGGTAGGAACGATGATGAGTTGACGTTAATCGTATATTCAGTAGTTCCTCCCGACTGTATGTAATGAAACCTAAGATTACCTGGGGTACCGATGTAAGAAATAACACATAAAAGAACAAAATACTGCATATTTTCCAAGGAACGCGAAGCGAGGCGGCCATCTCTTTTCGGCGCCGGAAGTGTTAATTGTCTCATTCAACAAGCGCGCACACACCGACCCCTACACACACGTACGCACCTATGCAGGCACGCACACTATATCAGACGTCCACAGACTGGTTTAACAGAGAGCCCAGTTGTTCCCCCAGTTCCTCCCTCCCCTCCTCAGGCGAGACGGCGCAGGTCTACATTTCAAAGGCCAAGGTCACGGTGGCCTGCATGCGTACACCAGGAAGTCAGATGCTAATGAGAGTAATTAGGGGGCTGGGGAGTGGAAGCCTTCAATCTCTCTCCCGACTCTGTCCATCTCTTTCTCTCTCTCTCTCTCTCTCTCTCTCTCTCTCTCTCTCTCTCTCTCTCTCTCTCTCTCTCTCTCTCTCTCTCTCTCCCTCTCTATCTCTTTCTCTATATATGCACAATTTCACCTTCTTCCCTCTTCCTATGTAACCTCTTTATGAGCTTTTCTATAAACTTTATTGGTAACTCCTCTAAAGATTCTCCAATGATATAACAATCTAAATATTTGCTTTTGGTCATGTTTGAATGAAACATAATGGAATAAATCCTTCTCCTCTCCTTTCTCTGTTCAAACTTTCCCTGATAATTCTCACAGGTTGTTCCAAGATGTGTGTTTTGTCTTGTCCCGCCGTGTCCCGTGTAAATATAGTTTTCCTTCGTTTTTTTCCATCTACGGACTGAATATACTCTCCTGAAACCCGCCTCACCCAATGTGGTACGGATCTGCTATTTTTATACTTTAGAACCAGAACCCCCATCAGGAGCTAGCCAGCTAACTAGCTACTAGCTAGTAGTCAGTTAGCCACTGCTAGCGGTTTTCACCGTTAACTCGGACATCAGCCAGCCTCAGCTCGGTCAATATCTGCCAGTCTGCACAGCGCAATATCAACCCAGAGCATATTGGACTGCTATTTCTCTACCACATCTCTGGATTCCTACCGCAAGCTCTGAACCTTTTACACCGGATCATCGCAGCTAGCTAGCTGCTATCCGAGTGGCTACTCCTGGTTAACGTCTCTGTCCCGAAGCAAGCACCAGTTAGCCTTGAGTTAGGCTCATCTCCCGGCTAGACGAAGAGGTCCACCAGCAAATTCTTGGGCTACAATACCTCTTTTGTCAATTTGCCTGGACCCTTTACTGCCAACACGGAGCCTTGCCGATCCATCACGACTGGTCTGCCGGCGTAATTGTCCGAGGTGCTTTCAACAGGCTCTTCCGTTGTGACGTCGCCGGATGCCCATCTGCTAGCCCCGGCCCGCTAGCTGTCTGAATCGCTGTGTCTCCAGCTCGCCTAGCGTAGTAGCGACTACTGAATCGGCTCCCTGACTCACCTATTGCTACTCATTGGACCCTATGATCACTCGGCTACACATGCCTCTCCCTAATGTCAATATGCCTTGTCTATTGCTGTTTTGGTTAGTGATTATTGTCTTATTTCACTGTAGAGCCCCTAGCCATGCCCAATATTGCTTAGATAGCCCTTTTGTCCCACCCCCCACACATGCGGTGACCTCACCTGGCTTAACTGGTGCCTCTAGAGACAAAACCTCTCTCATCGTCACTCAATGCCTAGGTTTACCTCCACTGTACTCACATCCTACCATACCCTTGTCTGTACATTATTCCTTGAAAGCAGGAAGCACCAGTGACTCGGTCTATAAAAAAGTGGTCAAATGAAGCAGATGCTAAACTACAGGACTGTTTGCTATCACAGACTGGAACATGTTCCGGGATTCTTCTGATGGCATTGAGGAGTACACCACATCCGTCACTGGCTTCATCAATAAGTGCATCGAGGACGTCGTCCCCACAGTGACTGTACGTACATACCTCAACCAGAAGCCATGGATTACAGGAAACATTCGCACTGAGCTAAAGGGTAGCTGCCACTTTCAAGGTGCTGGACTCTAACCCAGAAGCGTACAAGAAATCCTGCTATGCCCTGCGACGAACCATCAAACAGGCAAAGCGTCAATACAGGGCTAAGATTGAATCATACTACACCGGCTCCGAAGCTCGTCTTATGCGGCAGGGCTTGCAAACTATTACAGGCTACAAAGGGAAGCACAGCCGTGAGCTGCCCAATGACACGAGCCTACCAGACGAGCTAAATCACTTCTATGCTCGCTTCGAGGCAAGCAAAACTGAGGCATGCATGAGAGCATCAGCTGTTCCGGACGACTGTGTGATCACTCTCTCCGTAGCCGACGTGAGTAAGACCTTTAAACAGGTCAACACACACAAGGCTGTGGGGCCAGACGTATGACCAGGACGTGTGCTCCGGGCATGTGCTGACCAACTGGCAGGTGTCTTCACTGACATTTTCAACATGTCCCTGATTAAGTCTGTAATACCAACATGTTTCAAGCAGACCACCATAGTCCCTGTGCCCAAGAACACAAAGGCAACCTGCCTAAATGACTACAGACCTGTAGCACTCACGTCCGTAGCCACAAAGTGCTTTGAAAGATTGGTAATGGCTCACATCAACACCATTATCCCAGAAACCCTAGACCCACTCCTATTTGCATACTGCCCAAACAGATCCACAGATGATGCAATCTCTATTGCACTCCACACTGCCCTTTCCCAACTGGACAAAAGGAACACTTATGTGAGAATGCTATTCATTGACTACAGCTCAGCGTTCAACACCATAGTACCTTCAAAGCTCATCACTAAGCTAAGGATCCTGGGACTAAACACCTCCCTCGGCAACTGGATCCTAGACTTCCTGACGGGCCGCCCCAAGGTGGTGAGGGTCGGTAGCAACACATCTGCCACGCTGATCCTCAACACTGGAGCTCCCCAGGGGTGTGTGCTCAGTCCCCTCCTGTACTCCCTGTTCACCCACGACTGCATGGCCAGGCATGACTCCAACACCATCATTAACCTCTTTGGGCTAGGGGGCAGTATTTTGACGTACGGATGAAAAGCGTGCCCAAAGTAAACTGCCTGTTACTCAGGCACAGAAGCTAGGATATGCATATAATTGGTAGATTTGGATAGGAAACACTCTAACGTTTCTAAAACTGTTAAAATAATGTCTGTGAGTATAACAGAACTGACATGGCCCACCTGCCTGGTTGAAACATGTTTTTAATGCTTTCTATACGGGGCGCTGTCCTCAGATAATCACATGGAGTGCTTTCGCCGTAAAGCCTTTTAAAATCTGACACAGCGGCTGGATTAACAAGAAGTTAAGCTTTATTTTGATGTATGACACTTGTATTTTCATGAATGTTAAATATTTATTTTTCGCGCTCTGCAATTTCACCAGATGTTGTCGAGGTGGGTCGCTAGCGGAACGCCTGCGCCAGAAAGGTTAAGTTTGCAGACAACACAACAGTGGTAGGCCTGATCACAGACAACGACGAGACAGCCTATAGGGAGGAAGTCAGAGACCTGGCCGGGTGGTGCCAGAATAACAACCTCAACGTGAAAAAGACTAAGGAGATTATTGTGGACTACAGGAAAAGGAGGACAGAGCACGCCCCCATTCTCATCGACGGGGCTGTAGTGGAGCAGGTTGAGAGCTTCAAGTTCCTTGGTGTCCACATCAACAACAAACTAGAATGGTCCAAACACACCAAGACAGTCGTGATGAGGGCACGACGAAGCCTATTCCCCCTCAGGAAACAAAAAGATTTGGCAAGGGTCCTGAGATCCTCCAAAGGTTCTACAGCTGCAACATCGAGAGCATCCTGACTGGTTGCATCACTGCCTGGTACGGCAATTGCTCGGCCTCTGACCGCAAGGCACTACAAAGGGTAGTGGTAGCTAAGCTGCCTGCCATCCAGGACCTCTACACCAGGCGGTGTCAGAGGAAGGCCCTAAAAATTGTCAAAGACCCCAGCCACCCCAGTTATGGACTGTTCTCTCTACTACCGCATGGCAAGCGGTATCGGAGTGCCAAGTCTAGGACAAAAAGGCTTCTCAACAGTTTTTACCCCCAAGCCATACGACTTCTGAACAGGTAATCAAATGGCGACCCGGACTATTGTGTGCCCCCCCAACCCCTATTTTTACGCTGCTGCTACTCTCTGTTTATCATATATGCATAGTCACTTTAACTATACATTTATGTACATACTACCTCAAATGGGCCGACCAACCAGTGCTCCCACACATTGGCTAACCGGGCTATCTGCATTGTGTCTCACCCGCCACCCCCTCTTTTACGCTACTGCTACTCTCTGTTCATCATATATGCATAGTCACTTTAACCATATCTACATGTACATACTATCTCAATCAGCCTGGCTAACCGGTGTCTGTATGTAGCCTCGCTACTTTTATAGCCTCGCTACTGTATATAGCCTGTCTTTTTACTGTTGTACTATTTCTTTACCTACCTATTGTTCACATAATACCTTTTTGCACTATTGGTTAGAGCCTGTAAGCATTTCACTGTAAGGTTGTATTCAGCGCACGTGACAAATAAACTTTGATTTGATTTAAATATTTTCTTCCACGCCCAGAAATCTGCTCCTTTTACTCTCTGTTAAGAAAGCACTAGACGACCAGCTCTTATAGCCTTTAGCCGTACCCTTATCCTACTCCTCCTCTGTTCCTCTGGTGATGTAGAGGTTAACCCTGCAGCCCCCAGCACCACTCCCATTCCCCAGGCGCTCTCATTTGTTGACTTCTGTAACCGTAAAAGCCTTGGTGCCTTCATGCATGTTTTCATCAGAAGCCTCATCCCTAAGTTTGTTTTATTCACCGCTTTAGCACACTCCGCCAATCCTGATGTCCTAACCTTCCTTAACCTTCCTGGTTTAGGAAGGTCACAAAAAATCCAGACATTTCCATCCCCCAGCTACAAACTTTCCGACAAGATAGAACTGACAAAGGGGTCGGAGTTTAAATCAACTGCAGAGATAGCCTGCAGAGTTCTGTCATACTATCCAGGTCTATGCCCAAACAATTCAAGCTTCTACTTTTAAAAATCCACCTTTCCAGAAACAACTCTCTCACCGTTGCCGCTTCTATAGACCCCCTCAGCCCCCAGCTGTGCCCTGGACACCATATGTCAATTGATTGCCCCAACTATCTTCAGAGTTCGTACTGTTAGGTGACCTAAACTGGGATATGCTTAACACCCCGGCCGTCCTACAATCTAAGCTAGACGCCCTCAAATTATCAAGGAACCTACCAGGTACAACCCTAAATCCGTAACCATGGGCACCCTCTTAGATATCATCCTGACCAACTTGCCCTCTAAATACACCTCTGCTGTCTTCAACCAGGATCTCAGCGATCACTGACTCATTGCCTGCGTCCGTGGTCAAATGACCTCCACTCATCACTGTCAAACGCTCCCTAAAACACTTCAGCGAGCAGGCCTTTATAATCAACCTGGCCCGGGTACCCTGGAAGGATATAGACCTCATCCCGTCAGTAGAGGATGACTGGTTGCTCTATAAAAGTGTTTCCTCACCATCTTAAATAAGCATACCCCATTCAAAAAATGTAGAACTAAGAACAGATATAGCCCTTGGTTCACCCCAGACTTGACTGCCCTTGACCAGCACAAAAACATCCTGTGGCGTTCTGCATTAGCATCGAATAGCCCCCGCGATATGCAACTTTTCAGGGAAGTCAGGAACCAATATACACAGTCAGTTAGGAAAACAAAGGCTAGCTTTTTCAAACAGAAATTAACATCCTGTAGCACTAATTCCAAAACCTTTTTGGACACTAAAGTCCATGGAGAATAAGAGCACCTCCTCCAACCTGCCCACTGCACTGAGGCTAGGAAACACTGTCACCACCGATAAATCTATGATAATCGATCATTTCAATAAGCATTTTTCTACAGTTGGCCATGCTTTCCACCTGGCTACCCCTACCCCGGCCAACAACTCTGTACCCCCTGCAGCAAGTTACCCAAGCCCCCCCCTCCCCCACCGCTTCTCCTTCACCCAAATCCAAATCCTTCACCCAGATAGCTGATGTTCTGAAAGAGCTGAAAAATCTGGATCCATACAAATCAGCTGGGCTAGACAATCTGGACCCTCTCCTTCTAAAATGATCCACCGAAATTGTTGCAACCCCTTTTACTAGCCTGTTCAACTTCTCTTTTGTATCGTCTGAGATCCCCAAAGATTGGAAAGCTGCCACGGTCATCCCCCTATTCAAAGCGGGAGACACTCTAGACCCAAAGTGTTATAGACCTATATCCATCCTGTCCTTTCTTTCTAAAATCTTCGAAGCCAAGTTAACAAACAGATCACCGACCATTTCGAATCCCACCGTACCTTCTCCACTATGCAATCTGGTTTCCGAGCTGGTCACGGGTGCACCTCAGCCACGCTCAAGGTCCTAAACGATATCATAACCGCCATCGATAAAAGACAGTACTCTGCAGCCGTCTTCATCGACCTGGCCAAGGCTTTCGACTCTGTCAATCACTGCATTCTTATCGACAGACTCAATAGCCTTGGCTTCTCAAATGACTGTCTCGCCTGGTTCACCAAATACTTCTCAGATAGAGTACAGTGTGTCAAATCGGAGGGCCTGTTGTCCAGACCTCTGGCAGTCTCTATGGGGGTGCCACAGGGTTCCATTTTTGGGCCGACTCTTTTCTCTGTATATATCAATGATGTCGCTCTTGCTGCTGGTTATTCTCTGATCCACCTCTACGCAGATGACACCATTCTGTATACTTCTGGCCCTTCTTTGGGGACTGTGTTAACTAACCTCCAAACGAGCTTCAATGCCATACAACACTCCTTCTGTGGCCTCCAACTGCTTTTAAATGCTAGTAAAACTAAATGCATGCTCTTCAAACGATTGCTGCCCGCACCCGCCCGCCCGACTAGCATCACTACTCTGGACGGTTCTGACTTAGAATATGTGGACAACTACAAATACCTAGGTGTCTGGTTAGACTGTAAACTCTCCTTCCAGACTCACATTAAGCATCTCCAATCCAAAATTAAATCTAGAATCGGCTTCCTATTTCGCAACAAAGCCTCCTTCACTCATGCTGCCAAACGTAGCCTAGTAAAACTGACTATCCTACCGATCCTTGACTTCGGCGATGTCATTTACAAAATAGCCTCCAACACTCTTCTCAGCAAACTGGATGTAGTCTATCACAGTGCCATCTGTTTAGTCACCAAAGCCCCATATACTACCCACCACTGCGACATGTATGCTCTCGTTGGCTGGCCCTCAATACATATTCATCGTTAAACCCACTGACTCCAGGTCATCTATAAGTCTTTGCTAGGTAAAGCCCCGCCTTATCTCAGTTCACTGGTCACCATAGCAACACCCACCCGTAGCACGCGCTCCAGCAGGTATATTTCACTGGTTATCCCCAAAGCCAACTCATCTTTGGCTGCCTTTCCTTCCAGTTCTCTGCTGCCAATGACTGGAACGAATTGCAAAAAATTACTGAAGCTGGAGACTTATATCTCCCTCACTAACTTTAAGCATCAGCTGTTAGAGCAGCTTACCGATCAATGTACCTGTACACAGCCAATCTTTAAATAGCACACCCAACTACCTCATCCCCATATTGTTCTTTATCTTCTTGCTCTTTTGCACCCCAGTATCAACATCATCATATGCACATCTATCACTCCAGTGTTAATGCTAAATTGTAATTATTTTGCCTCTATGTCCTATTCATTGCCTTACCTCCCTACTCTTCTACATTTGCACACACTGTTCATTGTGTTATTGACTGTACGTTTGTTTATGTGTATCTCTGTGTTGTTGTTTTTGTCGCACTGCTTTGCTTTATCTTTGCCAGGTCACAGTTGCAAATGAGATCTTGTTCTCAACTGGCCTACCTGGTTAAATAAAGGTGAAATAAAATAAATCAAAATAAAACCCTCATTGTTTCCATCTTACTCCCCCTTATGTAAAAACCACATGAATTTCATGTCATCTCATGTAATTTGTTCCAATATCACATGTGATCTTAGGTGAAGTTGATGTTATCACGTGACAACGTGTAATGCGTCGTGACAACATGAAACTACATGTGATTTTCATAACTCCCTCTCTGTCTCTCTGTGTCTCACTCCCTTTCTCGCCCTGCCTCTCTGTCTCATCCTACCCTGACCCCTGTTCTGACCTGATTCGGGGTAACCATGCCCTTGGTCTACGGCTCACTGGCCATTCTTTAATGCTTTACGGAAAACTATCCCCATGGTAATCCTCTTAGGGGATCAACATTCGACAATGGCTCACTAAGAGAGGCCCAATCCTTCCCAAAGTGCAGAAAACACCTTTGAAACACACTAAAACACTTACTTACTGATTTCAATTGGGTGAAAAGGTGGACCTGCTTGCCCTTCTTCTTCGTGTGACTTATAGTCATAAAAGGAACTGACACACATAGACATCATCATGACCCCAAACCTCACAAACAACAACTCCACAGGCCCTGGTGCTTTATCAGTCCCACAATGGGAGCAAATGAAGAAGAAAAAAAGACACCAGACAAAAACACCTCAATCAAAGGCATCAAAACCTTTTTTTCTACAATAGAGAGAGAAAGAAAGAGAGAGGAGGAACCTGCTTTTCAATGGGCCATTCTGGGAAAGCATCGGCCAAACAAGAGAAGGACGAAAAGCGAACGGATGATATGGATTTACATTGGCCAGTGGAATGACAAAGGGAGTTTGTTCTTACATACTTTGGTGGCAATGACGCGTTCACAAAGAAAAGTTGAGGGGGAGGGGGGGGGGGGGGGGGGCAAGGGGTGGGGGGAACTGGAGAGGAGGATGAAGAGAAGACATGGAAAAGGAACGACAGGGAGTGAATGAATAAGTGAAAAGAAAAGGGAGAGAATGGGCTGACGGAAACGCTGGACAATAGTTTATTCATGTGTAAGGGACAAGACAAATGTGAGTGTCTAAACTACTTTAAGATTTAACTCAAACATTCAGTTGAAGTTTGGAAGTGATTATTCACACATCCTCATCTAAAATGAATTTAAGGGGGACATTTTCTTGGAAACCTGTGGAGTTGATGACTGCAACACAGAGTTGTCAAATCTCCTTGTCTGTTTCTCAAAGAAAGACCAAACCACCCTTACAAGAGGCTGTTCAGCATAGACTGTACTGTACTGTTCTCAGCATTCTGACAATAACCTACTAACCCCTATAGATTTTAACCAAGAGAATGTAACAAGTAGATTATTAGCAGACTGCAGGGACAAAGTGCAACTCTAAAAAGAACACACTGGGAGCTTTTATATCTGTTTAGATTAAACAGGGTTCTTAGTACAGCGGCAACTCACATACACAGGGCTAATGGGCCAAGAGTTCTCCGAAACTAAAGTCATGAGCACATCATCACCTTACAGGATTGAGAGTTTGCAACATTCTCATGGTAGAGCTCAACAACAACTCTCTGAAAACAGCCTGAGACCGAACCCTCTCTCTCTCTGACTTGTCATGTTGTCCAGGTACAGACGCCAGGCCTGGACAGTGTCTGGGGTCCAACAGAGACTCCAGAGAGGGCACATCCTGTCCAAGGGGGGACCAGGGGGAGCATCCCTAACCCCGGGAGGTGGGAGGGATCAGGTCAGGGGTCAGGGCTACTCTCCCAGGTTTCAAAGCTGGCTGGGGGCTGGGGGGTCAGAGGTGAGGAGAGGGGGGGCTCAGATTTGGGGGGGGGGGGGGGGGGTCCCCCTTTCAGGGGTCAGCTCTAGTTAAGGCTGCTGTGTCTTTGTGGAGCAAGGCAAGGCGGCAGACACACTAATGGCTTCCGCAATTAAACACTAAAAGTGGAAGCGATTAGCTCGTCCGCTTAAAGAGGCATTGAGCGCCTTGACGACGGCCGCATGGACCCAATTACCTTGTCTGTCTCCGAGAGCTTGTTACCCAGCATGCAGTGCATGCAGCGGGGCTTAACTCAGTGATTGAAGTTGGTCACCCAGAAATCAATCACTCAGGACCAGGGCACCTCTCCTATTGACCCCAGTATATAAACAAAGTCACTGTGTGAGCCCACTGTCCGGGAAGGAAGGACTACTACATATGGGACGTGTTACAAAAGGGGCTAAAGAGTAAAGACACTATTAGCTAAGAGAGAGAGAGAGAGAGAGAGAGAGAGAGAGAGAGAGAGAGAGAGAGAGAGAGAGAGAGAGAGAGAGAGAGAGAGAGAGAGAGAGAGAGAGAGAGAGAGAGAGAGAGAGAGAGAGAGAGAGAGAGAGAGAGAGAGAGAGAGAGAGAGAGAGAGAGAGAGAGAGAGAATTATTATTATTATTGTTGGAAGATTGGTAGGTAAAATACTTTAAGGAACAGATCACTCTGAGGGGTTGAATGGAGGATGAACGAGAGTATTTAGATGTGGGCTCCAGAGTGACGCAGCGGACTAAGGCACTGCATCTCGGTGCTAGAGATGTCACTACAGTCACCCCGGTTCAAATCCAGGCTGTATAACAACCAGCTGTGATTGGGAGTCCCATAGGGCGGGGCACAATTGGCACAGCGTCGTCTGGGTTTGGCCGGTGTAGGCCGTCATTGTAAATAAGAATTTGTTCTTAACTGACTTGCCATGTTAAATAAATGTGGTATGAAGGGCAAGACAGACAGAGTGTGAGTGAGAGAAAGAAAGAGATACAGAGGTGGAGAGAGTGAGGAGTGTAGGGAAAGAGTGAAATAAGCTAAGTAAATGAAGTCAGTAAAAGAAAGAGGGAGGAGAAAGAGTGGGTGCATAAAGAAGGATAGACAGAAGCCGCAGAAGGAAGAGTAGAGAATCCTTGTGAAAGGCTACAAGTTCAACCCTGCTGTTAGTCTGGTCCGCGGGCTCAGCGGGACTGTAAAGACCTTCTGCGGGTCTTATCTCGGAGACAGATGAAGCCTCTTTTTGCTCAACATGGTGTGAGCGAGGAGTCGTTCTGCAAAGAGAAGAGAAGGGAACACTTATGTAACCCTCCCCATTACTGCCAACAGCTGGGTCTGGGCTTGCTGTAAACCTCCATGGGTCCTCAGGCCAGACTTCATGTGTATGTTACTAATAACATCAGAAACTGGACTGAGAACAGACAGTCCCTACATGGTCGTGGTCTTGATCCCGGCAAAGACACGTTTTGGGAAACTCTTATAGAGGTAACTGAATCAGAGGCAAAGGAAAGTGGCCGGGAGAATGAAGTAGTACAGTTGTCAAAATCCAGCTCTCAACAAACGTCGGTCCACCCACTGATTATAATTTTGTATTTGAAAACGTACAGGGCATGAGCAAGCGATCTGAAACAGGGACTGTTTTCGAGCATCTATCACAGACACCGACAACTATTGAAAATGTTTCCACAGTAAACACACAACAAACAGCGGACCATTAGATGGAACACCATCAACTGCGTAGGGGTTGACGAGAAATACTTGTATGTCTGTTTGATTCCGGTCTATTTGGTCACTGAGCAAAAGCAAAACCTAATGAGTCATAGGAGTGAATAATGACCTTCCAACAGTGATGTTATCACTGACCAACAACTCTGTTTACTGACTTCATCAATCTGTCTTTTCTTTGTGAATGAAACTGCACTTCTGGCACAAACAGCTATTAGATCATCTCTTGTCGGAAGCATGAGACAGATTAGCTGGGCGGTTGCTACATGTTTGGCTTGCTTTCTTCCAAACCCACAGCCAGGGAAATGGAGGATAGGATCAGTACTGAGGCCTGGGAGGGAGGGAGGGTCATTAGGTCAGTAGGTAGGGTTGCTCACACAGACACACACACACAGAACTTATCTGTCCCACATGAGAGATCAAAGAGCAAGACCATCAAACAAAGAAGGGGGAACGCCAACAAAACAAACTACTGTAGAGATACAGGTAGAGAAGGAGGGAGAGGGAGAAAGAGAAAAACTGAGCGAGAGTGGAGAGAGAGTGGAGAGAGCAAGAGAGAGAAAAAAACACTTGAGAGAGAAACTATCGCATAGCTGAAGTGAGGTGAGGTCACCACACCAACCCACTCAGCGCACACAAAACAAAAACTACGTACCTCCCAATAGGTCAATCAGACAACCACATCCAAGTGGGCCGCTGCCGTCAGCCAATCATACATTCCGGTTGTGACTTCAGAGGTACAGTTGGTTTCAGACCAGGAAATAGGATCTATGCTGGAGAGCAAAATGCTCCAAAGAGTTCCTCTTGGAAAGCCCAACCTTATTGAATTAGGCCCCAGAGCCTCTACTCTCGGGCTCCGGTTTCACCAGCCATTTCGTTTACCAGAAATGAGGCGAGAGAGAGAGAACTTTTCATGCCCCAGATACAATTTGGCACCATGGGCCGAAACTAACTACAGTTCAGGCAACATGAGAAGCGGCTCAAACTGTTCACGTCACACAGTGTAGACTCGTATGGAAATGTGAAACACACAATAGCATTGTATCTAAACTTTCATGTTTGTTGCTCAACTTTGAGGGCCAGTTATCGAAACATCGGAAGAGTTCTCACTTCCAGGTGATAAGCAGACAATCATTAACTTAGATCCACAATGCAGGGAAGTTTCCACTGTCCATAACAGCCAAGATAAGGCTGAGAGATATTGTTATACTTCGGTCAGCTGGTCTATTTTAGACAGCACAGCATGAATTGCCTTTTCAGCTGGGCGCTGTAGCTTACACACTGGGATTACATCTCTTCCTATTCACAGGAGGTGGACAACAATGTAAAGGCCACATGTGACCAGCACTCACATGATAGCATACTGGTTTGTGTGAGCGTGCTCAAACGTGCTCAAATTCGAAGAACCACTGGAATAACAACAAAAGGTCCACACTGAGTTTACATACAAACGCATACACACAATAATGCACACAAACTATGACACATGGTACGCAGACCAGCGACCAGCTGGTCCAGAGTCAGAGATAGCTCTTTTTATGGCCTATCAACCAGAGGCTGTTCAAAGGCCGAGCCACTGACCTCGGACCTGGGAAAGTGAGATGAGTTCAATTAGCTCTCTCTAACTAGACAGAGAGGAATGTCTAGAAAAGGTCATCAAACGATCAACGAGCCCAGAGCTGACCTGACCAGAAGCACATGTTGCTTCATGTCGGCTTTATGACAGTGTCATGGCAGTGTCCACAGTCTATGGGACTTCATGTTGTCTTTATTACAGTGTCCATGGTCTATGGGACTTTATGTTGTCTTTATTACAGTGTCCATGGTTTATGGACTTTACTTTGTCTTTATGGCAGTGTCCATGGTCTATGGGACTTTATCTTGTCTTTATGGCAGTGTCCATTGTCTATGGGACTTTATGTTGTCTTTACTACAGTGTCCATGATCTATGGGACTTTATGTTGTCTTTATTACAGTGTCCATGGTTTATAGGAATTTATGTTGTCTTTATGGCAGTGTCCATGGTCTATGGGACATTATCTTGTATTTATGGTAGTGTCCATGGTCTATGGGACATTATCTTGTCTTTATGGCAGTGTCCATGGTCTATGGGACATTATCTTGTATTTATGGTAGTGTCCATGGTCTATGGGACATTATCTTGTCTTTATGGCAGTGTCCATGGTCTATGGGACTTTATGTTGTCTTTATGGCAGTGTCCATTGTCTATGGGACTTTATGTTGTCTTTACTACAGTGTCCATGATCTATGGGACTTTATGTTGTCTTTATTACAGTGTCCATGGTTTATAGGAATTTATGTTGTCTTTATGGCAGTGTCCATGGTCTATGGGACATTATCTTGTATTTATGGTAGTGTCCATGGTCTATGGGACATTATCTTGTCTTTATGGCAGTGTCCATGGTCTATGGGACATTATCTTGTATTTATGGTAGTGTCCATGGTCTATGGGACATTATCTTGTCTTTATGGCAGTGTCCATGGTCTATGGGACTTTATGTTGTCTTTATGACAGTGTCGGTGAGAATTGCTGAAGACGTGGCGGACGTAAAGACTGCTTAACTCTATGAGAGAAAGCAAGCAGTCTGGGCCCATCATCCTCACCTCACACTCACTATGTCAAGGCGCGGTCATGTGGCCATTCAACTTTGTGAGAACCCCTCACTATGTACATGTCATAAGCCTTTCTAGCAAGAAAGGAGCAATCGTCGCAAGACCCAAGGCCTTAAACATACTTTGAAATCCTGCGGCCAAGGCTTCTCATTAGGCCCAGACACATTGCATCTCATTACAAGTCCTTGGGTAATGCTAATCCCAAAGACAACGCCTTTACCAAGAGGACCACATGGGGCGAGACTGCCTGAGATCGCCCAGGGCCCTGAGTCCCGACGTACATGACAAAATCCCTGTTCAACTCTAATCCTGTTCCCATAGGCTCATGCCTAATAATTCTGGTCATAATCATGTAAGGAGTGCAAGAGAAATACTTCACCAACTTTAAGCCATCCCAACTGATTATGGAACAACTCTTTCATGTGGAGTCAGAGTTCATCTGTTACCTAAACGTTTCCCAGAACGTCACGTAAGCAGTAGGGAGAAGGTTCCTTTTTGAACCTAAACGTGCTGCAAAGCTGCTGTAGACTTGAACTGGGCAGGCTATCCACTTCACGTGATTGCTCACAGAACATAGGCTACTGTACCACAAGGTCACATATGCTGAGTGACTTACTGTACTTTTCTTTCTTCTAGGCCACAGTCTGCTTATTAAACTATTTGAGTGTAGGACCTTAGTCCAGAAGATACAGTTGAAGTCGGAAGTTTACATACACTTAGGTTGGAGTCATTGAAACTCGTTTTTCAACCACTCCACAAATTTCTTGTTAACAAATTATAGTTTTGGCAAGTCGGTTAGGACATCTACTTTGTGCATGACACAAGTAATTTTTCCAAAAATTGTTTACAGATTACAGTTTATTTCACGTAAAATTCACTGTATCACAATTCCAGTGGGACAGAAGTTTGCATACACTAAGTTGACTGTGCCTTTAAACAGCTTGGGAAATTCCAGAAAATTATGTCATGACTTTAGAAGCTTCTGATAGGCTAATTGACATCATTTGAGTCAATTGGAGGTGTACCTGTGGATGTATTTCAAGGCCTACCTTCAAACTCAGTGCCTCTTTGCTTGACATCATGGGAAAATCAAGAGAAATCAGCGAAGACCTCATAAAAAAATTGTAGACCTCCACAAGTCTGGTTCATCCTTGGGAGCAATTTCCAAACGCCTGAAGGTACCACGTTCATCTATAAACAATAGTACGCAAGTATAAACACCACGGAACCACGCAGCTGTCATGCTGCTCAGGAAGGAGACATGTTCTGTCTCCTAGAGATGAACGTACTTTGGAGCGAAAAGTGCAAATCAATCCCAGAACAACAGCAAAGGACTTTGTGAATATGCTGGAGGAAATGGGTACAAAAGTAACTATATCCACAGTAAAACGAGTCCTATATCGACATAACCTGAAAGGTCGCTCAGCAAGGAAGAAGCCACTGCTACAAAACCGCCATAAAAAAAGCCAGAATACAGTTTGCAACTGCATATGGGGACAAAGATTGTACTTTTTGGAGAAATGTCCTCTGGTCTGATGAAACAAAAATAGAACTGTTTGGCCATAATGACCATCGTTATGTTTGGAGGAAAAAGGGGGAGGCTTGCAAGCCAAAGAACACCATCCCAACCGTGAAGCACGGGGTGGCAGCATCATGTTGTGGGGGTGCTTTGCTGCAGGAGAGACTGGTGCACTTCACAAAATAGATGGCATCATGAGGAGGACAATTATGTGGATATATTGAAGCAACATCTCAAAACATCAGTCAGGAAGTTAAAGCTTGGTCGCAAATGAGTCTTCAAAATGGACAATGACCCCAAGCATACTTCTAAAGTTGTGGCAAAATGGCTTAAGAACAACAAAGTCAAGGTATTGGATTGGCCATCACAAAGCCCTGACCTCAATCCCATAGAAAATTTGTGGGCAGAACTGAAAAAGTATGTGCGAACAAGGAGGCCTACAAACCTGACTCAGTTACACCAGCTCTGTCAGGAGGAATGGGCCAAAGTTCACCCAACTTATTGTGGGAAGCTTGTGGAAGGCTACCCGAAACGTTTGGACCCAAGTTAAACAATTTAGAGGCAATGCTACCATATACTAATTGAGTGTATATAAACTTCTGACCCACTGGGAATGTGATGAAAGAAATAAAAGCTGAAATAAATCATTCTCTCTACTATTATTCTGCTATTTCACATTCTTAAAATAAAGTGGTGATCCTAACTGACCTAAGACAGGGAATTTTTACTGGGATTAAATGTCAGGAATTGTGAAAAACTGAGTTTAAATGTATTTGGCTAAGGTGTATGTAAATTTGAGTGGGTGTAGGGTGTCAGGTAGGGTGGAGGTGATATGATCCTTGACTAGTCTTTCAAAGCACATAACGAAAGTGAGTGCTACGGGGCGATAGTCGTTTAGCTCAGTTACCTTAGCTTTATTGGGAACATGAACAATAACAAGACTTGAAAATGGTTGTCTAGCAATGATCAACAACCAATTTGACAGAGCTTGAAGAATGTTGAAATGTTGCACAATCCAGGTGTGGAAAGACTTATCCAGACAGACTCACAATTGTAATCGCTGTCAAAGGTATTGACTCAGTGGTGTGAATACTTACAGTGCATTCGGAAAGTATTCAGACCCAATCAATTTTACATCCTTATTCTAAAATTGATTAAATTGTTTCCCCCCATCATCAATCTACACATAATTGCCAATAACGACAAAGCAAAAACAGGTTTAGACATTTTTCCTAATTTATTTAAATTAAAAACTGTAACATCACATTTACATAAGTATTCAGACCCTTTACTTAGTACTTTGTTGAAGCACCTTTGGCAGCCTCGAGTCTTCTTGGGTATGGTGCTACAAGCTTGGCACACCTGTATTTTGGGAGTTTCTCCCATTCTTCTCTGCAGATCCTCTCAAGCTCTGTCAGGTTGGATGGGGAGCGTTGCTGCACAGCTATTTTCTGGTTTCTCCAGAGATGTTCGATTGGGTTCAAGTCCGGGTTCTGGCTGGGCCACTCAAGGACATTCAGAGACTTGTCCCGAAGCCACTCCTGCGTTGTCTTGGCTGTGTGCTTAGGGTCGTTGTCCTGTTGGAGGGTGAACCTTCACCCCAGTCTGAGGTCCTGAGCAGGTTTTCATCAAGGATCGTTCTGTACTTTGCTCCATTCATCTTTCCCCCGATCTCACAAGAACATGAAGAACATCCCCTTAGCATGATGCTGCCACCACAATGATTCACCATAGGGATGGTGCCAGGTTTCCTCCAGACATGACGCTTGGTATTCAGGCCAAAGAATCTTGTTTCTCATGGTCTGAGAGTCCTTTAGGTGCCTTTTGGCAAACTCCAAGTGGGCTGTCATGTGCCTTTTACTGAGGAGTGGCTTCCGTCTGGCTACCATAAAGACCTGATTGGTGGAGTGCTCCCTGACCAAGGCCCTTCTCACCCAATTGCACAGTTTGGCCGGGCGGTCTTGATGGTTCCAAACTTCTTCCATTTAAGAATGATGGAGGCCACTGCGTTCTTGGGGACCTTCAATGCTGCAGAATTTTTCTGGTACCCTTTCACAGATCTGTGCCTCAACACAATCCTGTCTCGGAGCTCTACGGACAATTCCTTCGACCTCATGGCTTGGTCTTTGCTCTGACATTCACTGTCAACTGTGGGACCATTTACAGACAGTTGTGTGCCTTTCCAAATCATGTCCAATCAATTCAATTTACTACAGGTGGACTCCAATCAAGTTGTAGAAACATAAATAAACGTCAGTTAGTGCTAAACACGGCTGCTAGAATCCTGACTAGAACCAAAATATGTGATCATATTACTCCAGTGCTAGCCTCTCTACACTGGCTTCCTGTCAAGGCAAGGGCTGATTTCAAGGTTTTACTGCTAACCTACAAAGCATTACATGGGCTTGCTCCTACCTATCTTTCCGATTTGGTCCTGCCGTACATACCTACTCGTACGCTACGGTCACAAGACGCAGGGCTCCTTACTGTCCCTAGAATTTCTAATCAAACAGCTGGAGGAAGGGCTTTCTCCTATAGAGCTCCATTTATATGGAATGGTCTGCCTTCCCATGTGAGAGACGCAGACTCGGTCTCAACCTTTAAGTCTTTATTGAAGACTCATCTCTTCAGTAGGTCCTATGATTGAGTTTAGTCTGGCCCAGGAGTGTGAAGGTGAACGGAAAGGCACTGGAGCAACGAACCGCCCTTGCTGTCTCTGCCTGGCCGGTTCCCCTCTCTCCACTGGGATTCTCTGCCTCAAACCCTATTACAGGGGCTGAGTCACTGGCTTACTGGTGCTCTTCCATGCCGTCCCTAGGAGGGGTGCGTTACTTGAGTGGGTTGAGTCACTGACGTGGTCTTCCTGTCTGGGTTGGCGCCCCCCCTTGGGTTGTGCCATGGCGGAGATCTTTGTGGGCTATACTCGGCCTTGTCTCAGGATGGTAAGTTGGTGGTTGAAGATATCCCTCTAGTAGTGTGGGGGCTGTGCTTTGGCAAAGTGGGTGGGGTTATATCCTGCCTGTTTGGCCCTGTCCGAGGGTATCGTCGGACGGGGCCACAGTGTCTCCCGATCTCTCCTGTCTCAGCCTCCAGTATTTATGCTGCAGTAGTTTATGTGTCAGGGGGCTAGGGTCAGTCTGTTATATCTGGAGTACTTCTCCTGTCTTATCCGGTGTCCTGTGTGAATTTAAGTATGCTCTCTCTAATTCTCTCTTTCTCTCTTTCTTTCTCTCTCTCGGAGGACCTGAGCCCTATGACCATGCCTCAGGACTACATGGTCTGATGACTCCTTGCTGTCCCCAGTCCACCTGGCCGTGCTGCTGCTCCAGTTTCAACTGTTCTGCCTGCGGCTATGGAACCCTCACCTGTTCACTGGACGTGCTACCTGTCCCAGACCTGCTGTTTTCAACTCTCTAGAGACAGCAGGAGTGGTAGAAATACTCTGAATGATGGCTATGAAAAGCCAACTGACATTTACTCCTGAGGTGCTGGCCTGTTGCACCCTCGACAATCACTGTGATTATTATTATTTGACCCTGCTGGTCATCTATGAACATTTGAACATCTTGTGTTCTGTTATAATCTCTACCCGGCACAGCCAGAAGAGGACTGGCCACCCCTCATAGCCTGGTTCCTCTTTAGGTCCTGTCTTTTCTAGGGAGTTTTTCCTAGCCACCGTGGTTCTATACCTGTATTGCTTGCTGTTGGGTGGTTTTAGGCTGGGTTTCTGTACAGCATTTTGTGACATCAGCTGATGTAAGAAGGGCTTTATAAATACATTTGATTGATTGATTGATCTCAAGGATGATCAATGCAAACAGGATGCACCGGAGCTCATTTTGAGTTTCATAGCAAAGGTTCTGAATACTTATGCAAATAATATTCCAGTTATTTATTTTTAATACATTTGCAAAAATGTCTAAAAACCAGTTTTCGTTTTGTCATTATGGGGTATTGTATGTAGATTAATGAGGATAAAAATAAAAAAAGGAATACATTTTATAATAAGGCTGTAACATAACAAAATCTGGAAACTGGGAGGGGGTCTGAACACTTTCCGAATGCACAGCATTTTTTTGCATAAATTACTAAAACATGTTTTCACTGTCATTATGGGGTATTGTGTGTAGATGGGTGAGAAAAAAAAAATATTTAATCCATTTGGAGTTCAGGCTGTAACACAACAAAATGTGGAATAAGTCAAGGGGTATGAATACTTTAAGGCACTGTATATATTGCCTGTTGTGATGCCAGACTTGTAGATATTCCAGTTGGCATCGAACATGTTTTCTCCTTTCACAATACTTCAGAGATCTTATAAACCGGACAGTTGCACACCATCAGTCAACAACAGTAAAATCTGAAAATAGAAAGGGTGTTTCATCTTGCACTGTAAATCTTCTTTGTTTTCGTTGTGACCGACACTTGGATTCAAGATTCCTATCTGAGAAGGCCTTTTTTTATTTTAATTTGAAGTCAGTTAAGAACAAATTCTTATTTACAATGACGGCTTACCCCAGCCAAACCCTAACCCGGACGATGCTGGGCCAATTGTGCGCCGCCCTATGGGACTCCCAATCACGGCCGGTTGTCATACAGCCTGGAATCGATCCAGGGTCTGTAGTGACGCCTCTAGCACTGAGATGCAGTGCCTTAGACCGCTGCTCCACTCGGGAGCCCAAGCCTAGTTATATATCAGAAAGGTCGATTTTACAGCTAAGGTTAAGTACTGCCTCGTCTCTACCATACTGCTTATCACCGTTACCAAAGGCTGGAAACAATGTAATGTCTCCTTCTGAGAGAGACAAAAACAACAGCTTTGTGTCAAACTACCAGTGCAGCGCCCAGGAAACATTGTAACCGTTATAATTAAACCACTGGCCCAATGCCTACCTCTGTTCCACCCACACCGTCACCAGAATCTGCATGCAAACCTAACTGCCGTCCAAACACAACAACTCTCAAGATATCATTACGGCATTAAAACAGATTATAACCAGATGTAATTATCAGCCCATTATCTCCACTGTGGTGATGTGAAGGAAGACTTTCTCTTCTTGCAATTCTCCTCCATTTATAATTGACAGCACCAAAAACAACCAACAGTTGTAATAGGATCTATTGATGGATTGTCATAGATAATATTGGAGATCTTTGTTTGTTCAGGAGAACCAGAGTTATTCCTTTAAAACACGATTGTCAATGATCGTCCACCACAACTCAGCACATTCTCGAAACAGAAGGTGTGATGGGAGGCAACTTACACAATGCTCCCTCAACGTATACATTTACATAGTGTTCTTACCTTTGACCTCACACGGAGTGTCACCAGTACTCATTTTTAGACTCAATGGGAGATCGGATTCATTCAATCCCTCACATACTCCACACAGGGTGAAAGATAACATTTCTCTCATTAAAACGCTAACAAACACTGATACACGGCATGTTTTTGTTAAGATTTCACATTTATTTAAATCTGTTGATTTATAAACAGTCCTGGACAGTATCAGACAAGTGACACGCATCTGTCATTCTGTACCATTGAGGGTGTTTTCAGGACAGCTTGTGACAGGTACAGACCAAAATGTACACAACATTACCCTGATAGATATCACATTATAAAAACATTGTTATACAAAATATACATGCCATTTCTCATACATTTGTTTGTAGGGTTGATCAGTGGCTGTGCATTTTATGGCTGATGCCCCAAATAAAGGGATACATAAAGAGAGCATACAGACAGGCTTCTGAAAAATAAGAAGCAAATACAAGTCGGTATCTTCGGCAATTCACCCTGTCATCATACGGTTGCTGGAGAGGAGAACGAGTACCGGTGAACTCAATATTTGAGCTTACAGTTCTGTAATTACAAAAATATAGTGACCAACCGTGGGGTGAAAACCTTGCGACTCTCATGGAAGGGTGAACATCTACAGTTTTAAATGACAAAGCGAGACATCAGACCCTGTACAGTCTAAAGGACATTGGATGGCATCATTGGCATGACTCCAACAAAGTATTTGGGTTAAGTGTAACTTACAGTGGGCACCACTCAATGACCATGTGTTCCTCAATCTAATCTCCTCAACCCGACAGAGTGAGACAACGCTCTCGGCAGCTCTTAGACTCCCATTAGTTGAGTTGAGTGGCTATTGGATGGAAATCGCCGAGCTCATGACGATCAAAGTTCTCCAGCTCAAGTAGGTTGAGTGGAGATCAATGGGGGGGGGGGGGGTTGTTGAAAGCTCTCCAAAAGGTCTGACCATTAACATGTATTGATGAGGCGCTCTTCTCTGTCTGGGGGAGCTCAGTCCCTCACTGTGTGGTCTGCTGACAGTGACAGCAGCTGTATCAACAGACACTTAAATGTAGCACTGAAGCAGACAGGCCGACATGCACAACCTGGGCTAGGGCCCTCAGTCGGTCATGTGGTTAAACACACCCACACACACACACCAGGCGTAAGCCTCCACCACCTGACGTAATGACCACCACCAGAGGACCATGGGGCCAGGTCATGCTGCTGACAGTGACGATTAGGGCCAGATGGAATCTGTGGAAAAGTCTCTTATCAATATCTCTAAAGTCTATAAATGTAGTTGATTGTAGATATGAATGTATTGTAGCTTGTAGTATTAGTATTGTAGCGGTATTTGGTTTGAGTTTAATTCCATGTTAATCCCTCAGTTTATTTTAGTCTAGCTCTGCCAATGAGATCTGCTGGCTGTTTGATTACAGAGTGGTGGATAACATAAAAGAAATGAACATGTATAAGGTATAAGGACAGGATGAATACATACAGCATGCCGCACATTAGGATATAGTATATATATATTTTTTGTATTTGTTGTATTTGGCCAATTCATGTGAGGGAGTATAAAAGTACATGAAGATCCCAGTCTTTTCCCCTCCCCAGCCATTAGTTTATATAGAAGTCATTATTGCTCAGAGTTCAACTCGCTCTTTGCTCCATTATATTGACAATCATGCTGATGGGTTTACACCTTGATCTTCTCCGATAGCACTCTACTCAGACGTTAGAGTTCAGACTAGCTCAAGCAGAAAGGGAGTGGTTGGAGCCCAGTCCTGTCAGTCTCTTTACAATCCATCAATCAGTGTCTCTCACCCCCAGTCCCCAATCCATCCCCTCACTCTACTAAGCCGTGGGTCATTGGTCATTCCTTTTGACTAGGGTTGCAAAATTCCCTGAACTTTTAATAAAATCCCTGGTTTTCCAGAAATCCTAGTTGGAAGACTCCCGATTTCCTGCTTATTCCCTTCTGATTTCGGGAATCCTCCAACTGGGATTTCGGGAAAACCAGGGAATTTATTGAAAGTTCCTGGTATTTTGCAACCCTAATTTTGACCAAAGTGGGGTCATGTGAGCGGAGCTAAGACAGAAGTCCTTCAATCCATATGAACAACATAGGCTTGTCGGAACACGTTTCCAGTCCCAGTTTCATAGTCAATATCCTCTCCTCTCTCTACTGAATACAGACGTACTTCTTCCACCACGACTTGGACAGTGTCTTCATCTTATCGGCAGTGCTGCGCACCTTCCTCTCCCGCCGCGCCCTCCTATCGGCGTGCTTCATCCCCACGGCGATGGCCGCGTCAAACACCTCCTTCAGGTTCTTCTGGGTGAGCGCCGAGCACTCCACGTACGCCACGGCGTCCACTTTGTCCGCCAGTGTACGGGCGTCCACCTCGGCCACGGGCCTCTCCCGCCGGCGGGCCAGCTCGATCAGCACCTTGACGTCCTCGCGCAGGTCACACTGGGTTCCCACCAGCAGCATAGGCACGAGCGGGCAGCGCCGGCGGATCTCTGGGACCCACTTCTCCCAGACGTTCTGGAAGGAGGCAGGGCTGACCACGCTGAAGCAGAGGAGGAGGGCGTCAGTGCGTGAGTAGCAGAAGTGACGGAGCTTATCGAATTCATCCTGAGGAGAGAGGAGGGAGAGAGACACACAAGGGACATGGGGGGGTTAGTGAGAGGTTGACATTCAGCAGTAACACAGGGCCAGTGCCATTATATGGGAACCCAAACAAATGGTGAACTGAGTATCTTGAAAAAAGTTGACTTGGCATAAACATTGACAAACAAGTGCAGAAGGGGAAAAAAAGCGTATGGGAGAAGTTGTTTAGGCAACTATATTTCCCCCCCAAAAATGTATGTTTATAGAAGACTGAAGAAGACCGATGGAGTGGGAGAGTGGATAGACCAGCAGTGACTTCTAAAATACTCTTTTAAAAAAACTGCTGGATACTGAAATTAATCGTCTTTAGGTTTTGCAGATCCAAGCACGGATGATGTTATATAAAATCCATCAAGGTATTACAAACACTTTCCAAAGCACCTAATCCCTAGTTAGTTGAGATTTACCAACTCTAGTGTGCGATGTATTTCACTTCAAAGTTCACACAAACAAACCAGCTTCAAACCAACACATTTCAGTAATCGCTTTATAGGTCAATGCTAACCAAGCAGGCAGAATGTCAGTTGAAAATAAATGGTGGAGATAATCTCTCGATAACAAACTGTGTGAGAAAAGTCTGTTTATGTTGAGCAGTAAAGCCAAACTGATTTCCCAAATTAACATTGAGGAGCCACAGAACATTGGATAACAAGGGCCTCCCACATCCTTGAGTACACAGATTAAGGCTGGCAGAAACTTGACACAAACCCCTCTCTCTTTATCCACTTTCAGAAGCCTGACATGGAAAGGTACTTTTTTATATTCAGGAGCCTCTGAGTGAAAGACTTTTCACACACTTTTCCTTTCCAAATCATACTTTCGCCTTAAGTGTCTGCAAACTGAGGTGATGGCGCAGAGATATTGGCTAACATACAAAACGCATCAATCTTTCGGAGCAGGGAGTGACTGTTTAATTAACAGGGTAATTCTTATGAATCCAGTTTTAAAATGTCTGTAGCAAATTGAGTTACAAAACCATGATGCATCTGCAAGAATCAACTATCATTCTGAGGACTAAGATGTTTAGTTTTGGGGAAAGGGTCTTATTTTAAATACATTAGACATTTTCGCCTGAACTTTGTACATTTTCACCCCAAATTCACATTACCGAAATGCATCCAGATTAAATTCAGGTAATTTTATTTAAAACATTATTTAGAAAAACATTATTTGAATAAAACACAATATGTTGCTGTAGTTTGTCGATAAATCATAAAAATGGTATACAAGTTGAAGTTTACAAAAAAACTTTACCCCACTTGGCCTTCTCATTAAAGAAATGGCTAAAGAGCTCAAATGTATATTTTTTATAATAATTGTATAATTTCTTTAGACCTATTTTTTTTCTTCAGTGTTATGTTTAACGCAAGTATTTTCATTAGGGGAGCAATGTTAAAAAATATCCGTAATATTGATTTATTTATTACTTTTTGTATGAAAACGTGGGTAAAATGCATAATATCTGATCAAAAAACATAATAATTATGAAATAGATAAGTACAGATGCTAATCTCAGTGATTCAAGAGGACATTTCGTAAAAAATGACACTTGATGTTTTTTTGTTTGTTTACCGTTTCGCGAGAATGACCAAATAGCCACGTTGCTATTGTTTATCTCAGGCTTTCTCAGGCTGTGGTATCTGTTCTTCTGTTATGAAAGTACATATATGTACAGTAGGTGTTAGTTGACTTTATCTGCTTGTTTTTTCCCCCCAGGTCTCTGACTGTGAGAGTGGGGGATTTAGAAGTTGTGTACAAAGTGGGCAGATCCGTGCAGCCCTAAGACAACAGTGTGGAGTTCACTACAGTGCATGTACGCTGTGAAGTGTTGGGGCCTTGTGTTCGTTCCAATGGTTGTGAACTCTACACTCAACCAAACACAGTCAAGTCTTCTTAGGCATTGATGAAGACATGACATGAAAACTATGAAATAACACATATGGAATCATGTTAAACAAATCATCAGACCAAAGGTCTTCATGTCTTAAAGTAACAGACTGTAATTTCTCTGCTTATTTGAGCTGTTCTTGCCATAATATGGACTTGGTCTTTTACCAAATAGGGCTATCTTCTGTATACCACCCCTACCTTGCCACAACTGATTGGCTCAAACGCATCAAAGGAAATAAATTCCACACCTGTTAATTGAAATGCATTCCAGGTGACTACCTCATGAAGCTGGTTGAGAGAATGCCAAGATTGTGCAAAGCTGTCATCAAGGCAAAGGGTGGCTACTTTGAAGAATATATTTTGATATTTTGATTTGTTTAACACTTTTTTGGTTATTACATGATTCCATATGTGTTATTTCATAGTTTTGATGTCTTCACTATTATTCTACAATGTTGAAAATAGTAAAAATAAAGAAAAACCCTGGAATGAGTAGGTGTGTCCAAACATATTATATGAAATTCAAAATGTATATCTTATGTTGTTCTTCTCTACTACGGTTTGGTACTTTGTCATGTATTTGTACATTTTACGTGGACCCCAGAAAGAGTAGCTGCTGCATGTGCAGTAGCAAATGGGGATCCCAATAAACTAAACTAAACTATGCTCTCTGGGTTGTAGCTATAGAATGAGATTACGACACCACCCATGCCCAGAGAGAAAACACCAGGGCTTTCACAACCTGTTCCCTTTCTAGAACAATCTAACCATGTTAAAAAGGCTTGGCATGACGCTCAGAGCTCAGGGGCACAACTCTCAGTTACACCAACCGTGCCTGCCTATGCCTGCACAACTACAGAGAGGGGTGAGGGGAAGAGAGGGAGAGCAGAACAAGATTTTAAAAAACAGCTACCTGCTGCGATTGCGTCGTCTCCCTCCCTCCTAGCGGTTGCCACACAACGTGGCTTCACCCCAGATCGGTTCTGTTCTAATGAGTTCACGCCGTTCTACCGCCCTCTCACCATTCCCAAATCCCTCCTCTCAACCCCCATCCCCAAAATTTATGCCAATGAATTTGCCTGGTTGCAGCAGAGCCCAGGAATTCATCTCTCTCTAGGGGGGGTGTTAGAGAGACATTCCCAGGAGACACCAGCGGGCCCCACAGCTGCCACAGAGTTGTGGGAAAGCCTGGGAAATAAGACGGTGCCCCAGAATTCTGCCCTGAGCAATACCCGCCAGCAAAGACAGCATGCAAGAGTGGTGGACAAAAGCCAACACTGTCCCTGACACTAAAATCATGTGACATGTATGAGAACCATGCAGAAGGCGGAGAACGGCCGTTGGGGAAGTTCAGGGGGGCTCAGCATCCGTTCTCCTCTGGGCATTACATGCATGTGACAGAGAATGATGGACGCAGCGATGCAGCATCAACTGGCGAAGCATACTATGTGGAAGCACTGCATGTAGTATGTGGAGGGTTGCTCTGCTGCATGTCGATATGAGGCTGTTGTGCTCACCTGTCCAGCAGTGTCACAGAGCTGTAGTCTCACAGGGTGTCCATCCACCTGCACCACCGCTGTAGGGGAGAGAGAGAGAGAGCTAAATCACCTGCTGTCAGCAGAGCTATTGTCCCATCTGCCTCCCCATTACTCCACCAGACACTTTAAACAAACATGCACACACACAGAGGGAGAGAGAGGCCTCTGACAAGCCAGTTTGACATACTTCATACCTACTGGACACAGTGGACAGAAACCTCACCCATCCCCCTAACTCAGAGTGGGGGCCTTGTCTCGACCGCCCACTCGCCCAGTTAAAGTAAAGGCAATAACTACTCTTTCATATCATATTCTGTGTTCTTTCAAGCTTTGAAAGCCCTGCCAAGCGGTCTACAGAGGAAAACAAAGCCGATTTGTTTGTTTAGTGACTCTCCCAATTACCCTCTCCAGATTGGAAGAGTGCTATGAGTCATGCCACTAGCAGTTTCATTATAAGCCATGTTTCAAAAGAGCCCAATGTGGTGAAGCTTATGGAAGCGTTTACAATGCGCCCGGGGTATACGGTCACGCCCCCTGATCAAAGAGCTGCAGGGACTTCTCCTCATTAAACCCAGCGCCGTGTGCAATCATTCCCAAATCCCTGACATATGATCTGCCTTGAATTCTACTTGGGCCCAAAACTCCCTGCCCTCCCCCTCTCTTTCCTCTACCCCAAGTGTCACCTGTGAAGTTGCATAACTGCCCAGAAATCAGCTTTCAAAAGAGGGCTCTGATTCCAGGGACGGATACATGACATCATCAAATGGGGCCCCCAACTGCACAATCCCTCTCTGTCACTGGGGCAAAAGACAATCTCAGCTCAGAGCCATTGCAACAGATGTGTCCATTACAGTATAGCAGAGACGTGGCTTTTGGGTCAAGTGCTGACAACAATGGCCAGAGTTGTGCAATCCAAAACCATGCCTGCACATGTTCAACAAGCATGTTCTGTTCAGTTTAGGCCTACAACTTCAATTTCTGCGGGCAGTGAGGAAGGGATGAATATTAGTGTGTGTATAAGCCTATCAAAATATGCAATATTCTGATTCAGAACCTTCCATGGCAGTTGGAATAAGTCTAGTAAGGTATTCAGAGTAATAGAATTGTTATAATAGATGTATATTGCTGATGAACGGATAAGGGCAGCTGTGTCTAATTATCATTTTGGATGGGCATAAAGAGGGTGTCACATTTTCCTAATCAAGCCTCATCATGTCATGCAAGTTTAGATGAATTCAGACATTGTGTTTTGGTGGAGGTTTCCTGAGATCAAAGTTTATAGGGAAAACTTCAAAAGGAAGGATAGGCCTCTCCTGTGATAATGACACGATAACGTCAGTGTGTGCCGCGGTTTTCATCACTTGCCAACGGAGGTTAGTTTCAACTAGTATACTGATGAACTTTTCCACTGTTTTGTACATTAGACAAAACTTCACTGGTGGCAGCATTTTGGAAAATGGAACTCTGCCAACTGGAACATACAACAAGCAAGGACGTATAAAATTACCAGGGCGTATAGTTTGCGTGCAATAATACAAAGACCTACAACAGACAGTCGCTGCTGTTAGCCTCCTGGGCAAGTAAAGTTCGGTGATTCGTTCCGCAGAATGGGTGGCTGCAAGGGAGAGCCAGCGCATTTCACCGTTACAATATAAAAAATGTTCACTATGGTCAATTAAGGCTTTATTGCAATGTGCAATATAAGGGTGTTGACCCATAATCAAAATCAAAACGTAGCAATGTGCAACAGAAAACATGTTTTATGTTTATTATTTTATCTGGCTGGGAAGTTGCAGATTTCATGTCTATAGGAGGAAAATGTATCATTATTTTTGTCCAAGAATAGTGCCACAGATGGTTTTAACTGGCTCACCTGAAAAGTCATCAAACGCGGTGGGGACGTATTTTGTTGGATAGCCATTTGTTGTGTAGCTGACAACCAGGCTGGTCTTCCCAACCGCTCCATCGCCGAGTAGTACGCACTTCAACACCCGCTCCTGAGCCTCGCCTGGCCGGGTAGTTTGGTGTTTGTGAGGCGGCACTGGAGGAGCCATGGTCTTGTTATAATCCATTGGAACTGGAGGTGACATTCAGCACTTGTTACAAACACCTTTTCCTTACTCCAGTAGGAGCAAATAAAGAGAGCACCATGAGAATGTCTTCTGTAGCCTATAATATATTTGTCTATAGCATTTATTTTTAAAATAAATCAAAGTAGTGGTCTTGTGATCTCCCAAAGAACTAATAATAACTATGTGTAAAAAGTTGAAAACAGTCACTTCTCCCGGGTTTGAATACTCCAATCCGTTACTATAATCTGTTAGACATTGGAGGAGGATGGTGTGCTTTATAACCTCAAGCGTGATTTGACTATTCCCTCCCCTCTCCTCCACCATTGCGTTTTGAAAGGAGCGAGTTGATGGACACGCCTTCTGCCAGTGGAAAAATTTGCACATGTTATCTACCTGGCAGTTTGTGTACTGCACTGGTCTCCAATTTTATTCAACCAGGGGTCCTGGACATAGTTAACAATAATTTGTACACTGCAAATTGACCGCAAGAATCCAAACAAATATAGTATTTGACAAAAACAGATTAGACGAAAACACAATTATTTCAAATCTTGACTACAATGGGATATGATCACATATGCTTCTTTATTTATGCGTGGGAATACTTGGGAACAATATTCTAAATTAAAATAACTTTGAGCTGATTTCCTGGTGATTTTACAGTCTTATGTCCAACAACGAAAATTATAAAAATTAAAATGTTTTTTTTTTTTGCTCACAACCCTGGTGTACTGTATTCAAATGTAGGATATTGAACACCTCAAATAATTAATAGGCATGCATTGTGTAGCCCACCATTCCCTGTTCCTATTCAT
This sequence comes from Salvelinus alpinus, assembly GCF_045679555.1. Lineage (NCBI taxonomy): Eukaryota > Metazoa > Chordata > Actinopteri > Salmoniformes > Salmonidae > Salvelinus > Salvelinus alpinus. The sequence goes on along the minus strand of NC_092106.1, from coordinate 6,666,034 downwards.
TTTAGAATATATAACAGGAAGGGAAAAACTTGAAAGGCAACTTTTCGAGGACTTTGACACGCATTTCCCCTTTGGCAATTTACCTACTAACTATTTAAAATGAGGGCCAGTAACACAAAACATAATTCTACAAAAAATGAGGCCCAACCCTTCAACTGTTCACATTAATTGGCTTTGTCAAGCAGCTGGTTTGAAAGTGAATTGTGGCACACCTTTAACAGATTTAGGCTGATGCAATATTATTTCGATGTCCTACAGTGAGAACAGACTAAACAAAAAGACAGAGCCAATATGCCTACAAACCGGAACTAATACACATTTAACGCCTAGTTTGAGGTAAGGGCATGTTGAGACTTGTCAAGGTAAACCAGTTTAAATGACCCAATTTCCTTCTGTCACGTGTCGACTTTTTAGAAATGCACAAACTGAAACGCCAGTGAGGCACATGGTCGAGTTTGCTCTCGGCCCATACATTATGTAGCCTACTGCACTATATTTGAGGCCTGAGCAAGCAGTTCTGCATTTCCAGTCAATTCCGTAATTTCTGGTTAATTTTACCATCACCAATTCTAAAGATATCTCAGCCTCGCGGATATTTGCATATTAAGTTCTGCAGAGTCACAGTCGATCAAGTGTAAATGTCGTATTCAAAATCAAAATGGAGTGACACCTTCACTATTAATCTGTGACACTGTATTACTGTTGCAGGAGATGGATTGGCTTTTGTCGCCTCCCTGTGGTAAAAAGCTAGTCATCAAATGGCAACGATAACACTCCCTTTTTCTTTTAGTTTAGCTTAAAAACGTTTATATTAAAAACTCGGAGTCTTATCCTCTCTCTCTTTCTCTCTCTCTCTCTCTCTCTCTCACACACACACATAACGTGGTGGGAAACACATAAAGGAGTCAAACACTAGACTCGTCAAAATGTTGATTTAATTGTCAAGATTTTGTGTTTAATATCTTATTGCAAGATTAAACGTTTGGGTACCCATTTGATTTTTGGATGATACAAAATAATTAATGTTGGTCTATGTATAATAAAAGTAATGGCATTTAACTTGAGGTTTGATAAGACTTGCTCTCCTGTCCTTGCCTCTTCTAAGGGATTAGTTAATAAAGTCTTCCTGTGAACCATAACCCATCTCACCTCTCATTCTCCAATTCACCATCTACCTAGTGTTCAGGTCTCTGGGCATCCCTAGGACTGTGTAGTGAGATCAGTGCAACATACTATAGAAGGGAGGGCGATGTCAAGTGTAGGTGAACAGTCACATCTAATCATGTCCTGGGATAAAGTTAATTCTAACTCTTAACATACAAGTCCAACTTTATTGCACACAGAGTCAGAACATACATTAATTATAAGGCAGAAGAAAATGTACCCATAAAAAACCTGACAGGTTTAGTGCACGACTAAAGCACACTGCCAAGCTGTGGTGAGGACCTTAAAGTAATAGATGTTAAGAGGTGGGCATTTCAGTGGCAGCATATTCTGAAATATTTCTTTACACCAAAATGGATGATGATGATTTAACATTATTGTGAAATGACTCAAAACAAGTATTGATTTTAGTCTAATGGCTTGTTACAGAAGGTGTCTAGAAGCAGTTATCTAGCTAGTGATTCATTCCTTGACAACTCAAATTGAGTTGTTCCGCTGCTCTGTGTTCGCTACATACTTCAGTCTGAGACTGTCGTCGTTTAAGTCGTTTGTGGTGACGTCAAAACGAGGGGTGTTGTACAAAACAAAGTCATCAGCGATTGGATCGTCTCGAACCCCCAGTATCAAAGTCAATGACACATTTTCCAAACACCGCTTTACCCATGTGTGTTCTGGCTCTGGCCCAACCCATCGGTTTCTGGGACCAATCAGAATGGTTAGAATGTGTTTACGTTCTAAAAATTGTCGGGGAGGTACTCATTCCGGAGAAGAAACTAACATCTGTGGTAGTGGCGTAGTGTTTGGCCCGGAGAAAGGAGTTTGGGTAGCCAAGCAAAGTCATTCACTGTTCTTAGAAGGGCACCTATTAAGTCATTGCTCCCAAACACGCTGTCAGGCTAGACGTAATCTCGGAAACGCAGAACTAATATCTCACGTAAATTGTGCCAGATGCTCAATTAGGTTCTTGGGGAGATATAAAGTCAGCAAAAAAAGAAACGTCCTCTCACTGTCAACTGTGTTTATTTTCAGCAAACTTAACATGTGTAAATATTTGTATGGACATAAGATTCCAACAACTGAGACATAAACTGAACAGGTTCCACAGACATGTGACAGAAATGGAATAATGTGTCCCTGAAAAAAGGGGGGGTCAAAATCCAAAGTAACAGTCAGTATCTGGTGTGGCCACCAGCTGCATTAAGTACTGCAGTGCATCTCCTCCTCATGGACTGCACCAGATTTGCCAGTTCTTGCTGTGAGATGTTACCCCACTCTTCCACCAAGGCACCTGCAAGTTAGCAGACATTTCTGGGGGGAATGGCCCTAGCCCTCACCCTCCGACCCAACAGGTCCCAGACGTGCTCAATTGGATTGAGATCCGGGCTCTTCACTGGCCATGGCAGAACACTGACATTACTGTCTTGCAGGAAATCATGCACAGAATGAGCAGTATGGCTGGTGGCATTGTCATGCTGGAGGGTCATGTCAGGATGAGCCTGCAGGAAGGGTACCACATGAGGGAGGAGGATGTCTTCCCTGTAGCGTTGAGATTGCCTGCAATGGCAACAAGCTCAGTCCGATGATGCTGTGACACACCGCCCCAGACCATGACGGACCCTCCACGTCCAAATCGATCCCGCTCCAGAGTACAGGCCTCGGTGTAACGCTCATTCCTTCAACGATAAACGCGAATCCGACCATCACCCCTGGTGAGACAAAACCAAGAGCCCTATTTGCCAGTCCTGTCTGGTCCAGCAATGGTGGGTTTGTGCCCATAGGCAACATTGTTGCCAGTGATGTCTGGTGAGGACCTGCCTTACAACAGGCCTACAAGCCCTCAGTCCAGCATCTCTCAGCCTATTGCGGACAGTCTGAGCACTGATGGAGGGATTGTGTGTTCCTGGTGTAACTCGGGCAGTTGTTGCCGTCCTGTACCTGTCCCGTAGGTGTGATGTTCGGATGTACCGGTCCTGTGCAGGTGTTGTTATACGTGGTCTGCCACTGCGAGGACGATCAGCTGTCCGTCCTGTCTTACTGTAGCTCTGTCTTAGGTGTCTCACAGTACGGGCATTGCAATTTATTGCCCTGGCCACATCTGCAGTCCTCATGCCTCCTTGAAGCATGCCTAAGGCACGTTCACGCAGATGAGCAGGGACCCTGGGCATTTTTCTTTTGGTGTTTTTCAGAGTCAGTAGAAAGGCCTCTTTAGTGTCCTAAGTTTTCATAACTGTGACCTTAATTGCCTACCGTCTGTAAGCTGTTAGTGTCTTAACGACCGTTCCACAGGTGCATGTTCATTAATTATTTATGGTTCATTGAACAAGCATGAGAAACAGTGTTTAAACCCTTTACAATGAAGATCTGTGAAGTTATTTGGATTTTTACGAATTATCTTTGAAAGACAGGGTCCTGAAAAAGAGGCGTTTCTTTTTTTTGCTGAGTTTATGAGAAAAGATACTGAGACAAGCGAAGTCTCCAAACCCCTAAACGGAAACTCTCAGCTCAAGCATGGTCCAAATGTCCCCTCCCCTTCCAAAATGTGAAAGATACGAACACCTGTGAAATCTTGATTTGTCCAAATGATCAGTGATAAGAAAATCTGCACACTGGAACAAAGTTCCTCGTTAGTCGTTGCATCCCACAGTCTGTTGACAGACTCTACGATACCATCCTATGTTGCGTGCATCTGTCCACGAGATGTTAGGCTAGAGGTACCCTCTGTGGGTGATGGGGGTTCAATGTTTGGGTAATACTACCCCCTTCATAGGTCTTCAGATTATCCATCTAGCCTTTTATTTTTTAAACTCCTTTGCATAAATACTTCTGATGCATGACCAGAAGAACATGTGTGCGCCTCTGCGATGAAGGAGATTCATATAAATGTTTCAATACTCCATCACTAGAGATCTGGTTTAACCTTCAATACTCAGTACTGTATTACCCAAATTCATTTTACCTCAATATTTGTGTACATTTTCAATCATTCAATCATTCAGAAAAGGCATTTAGAGGCCTGGTTCTGACTGTGCTGTTGCATCCTACAGTTGAAGGTGGGGCTAATTTTAGAAACTTGACTGGTTCTATAGACTGGTGAAATGAGAATGGAAGACGTTCAACGTTGTTGAATACAAATCTCAGACGTGTGGATGATTCATGTGGGCAAAAAGAAACAGAACATTTGAAATGAAAAGAACAAATTGTGGTTTTAATAGCTCTCAGGTAACAGGTTCAGATCAGCAAGCTGCATGTCAACTCACACATACTGTGTACACACACACACACACACACACACACACACACACACACACACACACACACACACACACACACACACACACACACACACACACACACACACACACACACACACGTCATGAGCACAAAAGTGCCATCATTCCCTCACACACACACTCTACCACAGACACATCCTGATTCCAAGTGTTAGGCTGCCATGAATAATGATGAACTCTAGTTTGATGAACTCTAACCTCTGACCCGGGACTGACCCTGTCCTAGCTCCTGGTGAACTCCAGTCCCGCTGGACTCTATTCTGAAGTTTTTACTTCCCTCTGTTCAGATATACAGCTGTCATTAAGGAACACACAGGTCTCCTAGCGTTCGAGGTTCCAATCAGTCTTATTACTTTACTGGACTGCCACTGTCTCTATCATTCAAGCCACAATCACCCATGTAGGTCATTTAACGCTGTACCAACAATCATGAGTTGTGTCTTAAACCTTCCTTCGAAACAGCAACAACTCCCGTCCAGATATCACTCCCGTTCCCTCAGCCTCACCCACTAGCAACCTACCCTATCCCACCATACAGTATACAGTATCATCATGTCCCAACCCCATGGTTTGACTCCCTATACACCCCCCCCCCCCCCCAATCTCAGAAGCTCCGCCTTCTGGAGCTCTGAGAACAGACTGCTGAGTAAGACATCTGAGTGACAGCCTGTAACTCCTCCTCTTCTCTGCTCCTCATCCTCCTCCTGTCCGCCATGACTCTTCATTGTGTTTTGGGCTTGGCACCGCCAGGGGTTGTGTCAGCGGCGGGGCCACCACCTTGGGCAATTCTGTGGAGACTGTATTAAAGAGAGGGTTCAATATCACATGATCTCATTTACATTGGTCATTGGACAAAAGGTTATAGGCTTTTTCCATACCCTTTCTCCAATACTGCCAGCCATTACAAATTGACTAAATGTCACAGTGATTCTGAAATCTGTTCAGGGTCTGCAGAGCTGCAATGAAAAACTACAGGAAGGAAAGAGGAATGTTCCATTCCACCGTTGTGCCAAAAGATGGCGCCATACTCACATGTCCTTGACGTTGTCAACGTTTGCCTGAATTCCTGCAAAGAAGCCGTCCACTTTTGCCTGGAACATCAAAAGAGGTATTGGCGAGAAACACACTTCATTTGAACAATTGACAGAAGTACCTTCTTTCATTGAATAAATCAGGAGAGCAGTTGTCACAGCAGCGTGAGTGAGATTTTACCTGGTGCTGCCTGTAGAACAGCGGTAGAGAGAATAGAGCGATCACACCTGGAGAAGAAGACAGAAGGGGAGGAGATGGCATGTGTTAAGCTTTCTGATTGAGTAAATAGCTTCTTCAGACTAACAACATGGCATGCCCTTTCATTCAAATCAAAAGGCTGATGTCAGTCAGCATGCATCAACCAACGGTATCAGTCTCTACAGGACAAATGGCCATCATGATTACTGAATGGCAATTCAATAAAGTTATTCGAATACTGATTCTAACTGTGTCTGTGATTCTCACCCATGATGAGCACAGTAAGGCCATTACACAGGTCTCCCAGGAAGGTCACCAGGTAAATCAGAGCCAGGAGCTGAAAAGAACGGGAGGAAACACATACACAATGCACAATATAAATGTACTCTCTGCAATAAGCATTGCAAATTCCATCAAAATATAAATATATTTAGCGAATGATTTTCTCCATAGCAACTTACAGCCATGCATGCATACATTTGAAGTATGGGTGGCCCCGGGAATTGAACCCACTACCCTGGCGATGCAAGCGCCATGCTCTACCAACTGAGTGGTACAGGACCGCCAAAGACTTAGAATGCATAAGCTTGTGGTAAATGTGTTGCAAAGAGTATCTTAAATAATCCCACACCAACCCCCCTCGCACCCCCTCAAAACCTTTTGTGAACTAACACTCACACTTGACTTTTCCCCCCTCCTTACTAGCTCTGACTTTCCTGATAGCTACTTTATTTAGGAAACATTTACTTACTAGGACTGAGATATGTGGTTGTCCCACCTAGCTATCTTAAAATGAATGCACTAACTGGAAGTCTCTCTGGATAGACGCGTCTGCTAAATGACCCAAATGTAAAATGTCAACGAATGCACGCATCACATGTCAAAATTGCACATGGTCCCTGACAAATGAATGAGTACATATGTCCCAGATCATCCGCCATAACCCTTGGGGAGTTGGTGTAATATAGCTCAGTGGGATGTCACTTAGGGCCCATACCCCCATCCTGAAACGGGACACCCCCCTCTCAGGGAAGACGAATCTCCTCTCGTACCCTGTAACTGGGTTAACAGCCACCTGTGTCCCATGTCACATACCGGCCAGGTCAGGGTTGAGACCAAGGGGCTTTGCGGCTTCTGGGGCTCAGGCTTAAAGGCTACGTGGTACCGTCACACTGGCTCTCACTAACTGTGAGTCACACTAAGTACTCCTGCTGTAAATGTACATTTAACCCTAAAGCATTATGGTGCAAGCCACATGACTGTTGTTGATTCAACGTGCCAATGTTATCCTTCTACTGTCCCGGTAAACTGGAGAGAAAATGAAGAGGAAGTCTAAAAGGAAGGATTCTAGCAGAAACGTTTTATCATTTGATAACGAATTGAGATTTAGATTAGAATGGAATTTGATTGAATTATTAGTCAAAGTTTGCCGTACGTATTGTATGACTATGAGAAGGGAACATGCTTCGTCAATATGTCAGGACTGACCTAGAGTGTAGCTGAAATACACACAGAGAAATGTCATACATGTTCTGTATGAAACACATACATAGGAGAGGGAAAGGACGAGAATCTTTGGCATACTGTTAAAAGTAACCTTTGCTTGAGTACTATGTTGATTTAGCCCCCATAAAAAAGGACACCATTGCAATGCTTTGAGAGCTCTCAGGTATACTGGCAAGGGGACGATACAGTTGTACTCCTTTCTTATTGTTACCCTTTCGATGTGACGCATCGTCCCCGATACCAATTCAATAAAATCCCAAAGTTCTACAAACTTGCAATTGCGCTTGCTGCCAGTTGGCTTGCATCACACTCGAATGCGAATAAAAACAAGGGAACGCTTAAAGTTGCGGGACTATACAGTGGGGCAAAAATGTATTTAGTCAGCCACCAATTGTGCAAGTTCTCCCACTTAAAAAGATGAGAGAGGCCTGAAATTTTCATCATAGGTACACTTCAACTATGACAGACAAAATGAGAAAAAAAATCCAGAAAATCACATTGTTGGATTTTTTATGAATTTATTTGCAAATTATGGTGGAAAATAAGTATTTGGTCAATAACAAAAGTTTATCTCAATACTTTGTTATATACCCTTTGTTGGCAATGACAGAGGTCAAACGTTTTCTGTAAGTCTTCACAAGTTTTCACACACTGTTGCTGGTATTTTGGCCCATTCCTCCATGCAGATCTCCTCTAGAGCAGTGATGTTTTGGGGCTGTTGCTGGGCAACACGGACTTTCAACTCCCTCCAAAGATTTTCTATGGGGTTGAGATCTGGAGACTGGACAGGCCACTCCAGGGCCTTGAAATGCTTCTTACGAAGCCACTCCTTCATTGCCCGGGCGGTGTGTTTGGGATCATTGTCATGCTGAAAGACCCAGCCACGTTTCATCTTCAATGCCCTTGCTGATGGAAGGAGGTTTTCACTCAAAATCTCACGATACATGGCCCCATTCATTCTGTCCTTTACACGGATCAGTCGTCCTGGTCTCTTTGCAGAAAAACAGCCCCAAAGCATGATGTTTCCACCCCCATGCTTCAAAGTAGGTATGGTGTTCTTTGGATGCAACTCAGCATTCTTTGCCCTCCAAACACGACGAGTTGAGTTTTTACCAAAAAGTTCTATTTTGGTTTCATCTGACCATATGACATTCTCCCAATCTTCTTCTGGATCATCCAAATGCTCTCTAGCAAACTTCAGACGGGCCTGGACATGTACTGGCTTAAGCAGGGGGACACGTCTGGCACTGCAGGATTTGAGTCCCTGGAGGCGTAGTGTGTTACTGATGGTAGGCTTTGTTACTTTGGTCCCAGCTCTCTGCAGGTCATTCACTAGGTCCCCCCGTGTGGTTCTGGGATTTTTGCTCACCGTTCTTGTGATCATTTTGACCCCACGGGGTGAGATCTTGCGTGGAGCCCCAGATCGAGGGAGATTATCAGTGTGTCTTCCATTTCCTAATAATTGCTCCCACAGTTGATTTCTTCAAACCAAGCTGCTTACCTATTGCAGATTCAGTCTTCCCAGCCTGGTGCAGGTCTACAATTTTGTTTCCGATGTCCTTTGACAGCTCTTTGGTCTTGGCCATAGTGGAGTTTGGAGTGTGACTGTTTGAGGTTGTGGACAGGTGTCTTTTATACTGATAACAAGTTCAAACAGGTGCCATTAATACAGGTAACGAGTGGAGGACAGAGGAGCCTCTTAAAGAAGAAGTTACAGGTCTGTGAGAGCCAGAAATCTTGCTTGTTTGTAGGTGACCAAATACTTATTTTCCACCATCATTTGCAAATAAATTAATAAAAAATCCTACAATGTGATTTTCTGGAATTTCTTTTCTCATTTTGTCTGTCATAGTTGAAGTGTACCTATGATGAAAATTACAGGCCTCTCTCATCTTTTTAAGTGGGAGAACTTGCACAATTGGTGGCTGACTAAATACTTTTTTGCCCCACTGTATGTACATGATTATCACAATCATATGAACCACAGTGAGTTGTGTGTATGACAGCAGCGGTCTTTGATAGTGGTCTTGTTAGGAAACACAGTCGTCATTTGTCATTTGACGGGCATGACACCGTCGTCATCTCCAGTGAACGGGGAGCCAGGCTGATGCCGGTAGAGAGCAGAAGAAGAGAAAAAGATGGATAGAAAAAGAGGAGGGAGGGATGGTCTGCTCTAAGGAAAGAGAGTCGAGCCCAGACAGCTAGATGTAGTAGTTGAAGTAAATCCACAACGACAAGATGGCCTCCTGTAAACAGGGTCATGGACGGGGTTCAAGAGACAAGGAGGAGAAGGGAAGGAGATGAAAAGAGAGAGAGAGAGAGGCAGAGAGAGAAAGGGCATGTTTTGAGGGACAAAAGGTCTATGCCATTCTGAAGAGCTTCCTTGTGTAAAAAGTTATTTGAACCTTAATAAGGATCGGACCCTTTTCTTCAATTTTCGCCTAAAATGACAGACCCAAATCTAACTGCCTGTAGCTCAGGCCCTGAAGCAAGGATATGCATATTATTGGTACCATTTGAAAGGAAACACTTTGAAGTTTGTGGAAATGTGAAAGGAATGTAGGAGAATATAACACAATAGATCTCGTAAAATATCTGGTACAATCATCTTTGAAATGCAAGAGAAAGGCCATAATGTCTTATTCCAGCCCAGGTGCAATTTAGATTTTGGACTCTAGATGGCAGCAGTGTATGTGCAAAGATTTAGACTGATCAAATGAATCATTGCATTTCTGTTCAACATTTTGTATCACGACTGCCCAAATGTGCCTAATTTGTTTATTAATAACTTTTCATGTTTTCAAACTGTGCACTCTCCTCAAACAATAGCATGGTATTCTTTCACTGTAAAAGCTACTGTAAATTGGACAGAGCAGTTAGATTAACAAGAATTTAAGCTTTCTGCCAATATCAGATATGTCTATGTCCTGGGAAATGTTCTCGTTACTTACAACCTCATGCTCATCGCATTAGCTCGCGTTAGCTCAACCGACCCACCAATCCTGACGAAGTTTTAAGTGAATGAATGAGACTTGAGAGGAGCTCTTGAAGGAGAGCATATAAAAAAGGTACTGCCATATTCTGGCCCTTTCTAGACGAAGATCGACGAGGTCCAACACCTAGGCAGTCTCACCTTGAGAGAGTCGAAGAGGCTTCCAACCAGGAAGAGATTCTTGAGTGAGTTAGCAGCAGAGACGACTGCAACGATGGCCTTCTGCATGTATTGGTCCGCCAGCTCCCCACTGAAACTAATGTCCAGATCCAGATACGCCCTGAGGACAGAAAGAGAGCGCGGTAGAAAAGGACAGTGATAAAGGGGGAGTGATGGAGAAAGAGAGGGAGATGGAGTTCAGGACCAGTGGGAAGGATGAATCAGTGATTTCCATCAGCACAGATATTCAAATAGAAATGTCCTTTCAGATCACGATGGATGAAGTCTATCAACTAGTTTATCAAACAGCAGTGGTTAACCTAAAAAAATAAATAATTAAAAACACACTGCCGTTTTTTTAAAGACAAGCCCACTGGACTGTGATCCCAGGCAGGATTTATTTTGGGAGGTGAGGGAATCCAGCCAATTAAGAACCTATTCCTGAATGCCACTCCCACAATGTTATTAGAGAAGAGAGGAGATAAGCAAGAGTGGAAGGGAGTGGGGGATGAGAGCAAATAGGAGAGGAAAGGCGAGAAGAAATAGGAAAAGAAGAGGGGAGACGAGAGGAAGAAGACAAGAATAAAGGAGAAAAGAGGAAATGTTTTTAAAAGAGCAGAGAAGAGGACTGACAAAGAGAATGGAGAGGAGAGAACATGATTACATTGAGAGAAGAAAACCCCCTCCAGGTTTAATAGGAACACTTCCCCACCCCCATTCTACCCCATCTCATGCCAGGTGGGCAGCCACTCACTTGAAGGGGGGCACTCCGTCTCCCATGTTGAGCACGTGGAGGATTTTATAGTAGAGGCTGACTGAGACGGTGAAGCACAGGGCGCCCAGGGAGATGGTGGAGACGACTGTGATGATGCTGAGCTGGAACAAGGACAGCAAACCCACCACCAGCCCTGTGAATACCATGCCTGTACGCTCTGTGTCCTTCCAGTAGATCAGATCCATCACTGAGGAGAGGAGGAGGAGAGGAGGGGAGAGCAGAGAAGGATAGACGGTAAGAGGGATGGAGAGGGGAATTGACAAGAGGGAGAAAAGGTGGAAAAATAAGAACGTTAGATGCATTGTCTACATGTTCACTTCAAGTATAAACCAATGAGAAACCAATGAGTCAACATGGTCTTCATTGAAGCAGGGTGGGGGAGGGGACAAGCCCATGCATCTGACACTTCCTCTGATTATTTTAGTTGGTTGCTAACGGCAGCAGGGACAGTCAGAGCTGCAAGAGTCTCTCCTCCGCCTATGTGCCTTTTACAAACCCCCCACAGCGTCACCAGCCAGTCAGTCCCTGTTTGTCTCTGACTCTGCAGTGCTCAGTGGGCCAGAAGGCCTTTCAGCTGTGTGGAGGCAGAGCAGAGGGACAGTGGTCACCAGGCAGAGAGAAAACACAGAGCAGGGGGAGATGTCAAGTCTAGCCTGGGCTTAATATAGCCTGCGCACTGTATAGATGAGAGGAGAGAGAAGAGGAAAGAAAAGAGGAGAGGAGGGAGCAGGAACCCTGAATTTAAATGTTGCCTCGGAGAGCACCTGCTGACAATCTTCAAGCCCGCTTCCACCCCCTTTCTGCACTCTGTCCGTCTCCCTCGAATAGTCACCCAGCAACTGGAGCCACTGCTACTGGGCCCTCTCAGAGCCAAAATGGAGGCTCCCCTGGCCTGATCCCTCCATGGAATAAGCAGCAGTAGCTCCCAACCAACAGAGTAATTACAGCCAAAACACTGATAGCACAGTGTAATGAAGCTGAACTCGGAGGTGGTAAACTGTAGTGACAAAGACATATGGTCGTTACTCCATGGCTATCAGTGTATGAGTGAGCCTGGCCCTGGGAATTAGAATAGAGTGCACTGATATACCTGACCAGCAGGAGGACTATGTATAAACATTACCACACACTATTAATACCCTCAAAGCCTCCAGGACACACACACATCTGCCCATTGTCCCAACAGGTGGAACTACAGTACAGTAGCATACAGCTCTCTGATGTGTTGGCACTTTGCGACATTGACCAGCACATGGTAACACTGTTAAATGCACAGACTAAGTGCACTAAGAAAAGGAAGACATACCACAGCAAGTTATACTAACGCCGGGGCAAAACTAACCCCTCATGTGACGGTCCAATAGGTTGACTCTATACTAAGCCACGACTATATTGGTTAATGTTAATATAGTGATATAATGAACTCTCTGAGAATAGTACAGACAATATGAAGTGGGAAGAGGGGAGTCACACACACACACACACACACACACACACACACACACACACACACACACACACACACACACACACACACACACACACACACACACACACACACACACACACACACACACACACACACACACACACACCATCAGTGTGTTGTATCCACACACACACACACACAGACCAAATTGAAAGCTGTATTTGCCATAATCTTAGAGAAACCTCTCTATCTATGCCGAGTTCAGCATACTCTTACACCATGAGGAAATACAATGCAGCACTCCTCTGACTGAACTAACCAACACAGAGCTGAGCACTGACTGACTGACTGACTGACTGACTCAATCGTTACTACAACATAATCAAATCACCAGTCAACCAATTCACAGCCTGACCTATTTACCACCACAACCAAAACCACCACCCAGCCATTTTAACACTACGGGGCATGCAGGAAGTCCCAGAGTAGCCCTGTGAAACACCTTGGCTCTGCCAACCCTGCTGCCAACCCTGCTGCCCAAAGAGGTAACCCTGTCAGATGGGGCACAGACCAGCTCATCACACTACTAGCCTCTTACGTACACACAAGTGATTACATATATGGTCCCTACATGCTGTAACAAGCTATAACACAACTCTGGATGGTCCCCACTAAAGCCAGGATGAGCAGGTTTTTAAAGGAGCAAAGAGTTTAAAAAATTTGCCATGGAAAAAATATTGCGGTACTGGTATCGTCAAAACCCTAGTCGCCACCATCTAAAACACTCCTTAGGACACTCTTAACCCGCCTGAAACAATCCCATCAATAAGCAGGCAGACACACACACCTCTGCAAAGTTCAAACGGTCTCAAACACTCCTGGTCGGTGAGTGGTCAAAATCTACCCAAAGACCCTTGGCTGTAGCTGGTCTCCTGACGTTCAGACTCCTCTCCAAAGCCACGGACACTAAATGCACAGCTCTACACTGGACAGACGGGGTCAGTCCCTACATGTGGAAACGCCCCGACGGCTGAGGACGACAGGTACTGTAATTCTATCTGTGCCCTGATCTTGCCGATGTCTGAAACGAGACACTCCTTTGCCCATTCAATAGGTCACCTGCCTCCCCGCCTAGTCAATTCCCTGATAGATCTCAGTGTGCCGACTGACACCGTCTCATAATATCTCCATCTTGTCTCTCTGAGCCCAGGGTCTTACCGTTAATGTTGGCCATTTTGGTTGCTGCTCAGGCGATCCCCCCTTCTCTCTGTTTGTCTCTCTCTCAGTCCCCCTGCTCTCTCCCTGCCACGCTGAGCTGTTTTTGGCCTCCCCTGCCCAGTCAGCAGTACAGAGACTTTTCAGTCCAAAATAATCAGCCCAATAGGGCCCGCCCCCCTCAAGACTCATGTAGACTACAATGTAGATAGACAGACAGATACAGAGATAAGATAGATGCCAAATATATTCACTTATTCACACATGTAGTACATGCATATACTGTATATTGACCTGAGACAGAGACAAACCTTGAGACACACACACACACACGTTGGCATACACATAGATAGCCATAGTGGATAACATAGAGACGCAAAGAGACATAACCACAGACAACGATGACACACAAGCCCATTCAGAGAAAAAACACTCACACAGAGAGGGAAACGGACATGGACACAGACGGAGAATTACATAACACACTTATGTAAGCAGAGACAGGACAGACAACAGCTCACAAAAGGAGCAGGTATAGAAGTAAAAACACATTATTGTGAGATACAGACAGTACCGTCCTACCAGTAGGTACAAACTCTTAGAAAAAAGGGTCCCAAAAGGGTTCTTCGGCTGTCCCCATATGAGAACCCTTTTTGGTTCCAGGTAGAACCCCTTTGGGTTCCACGTAGAAGGTTCCACGCAGAACCCTCTGTGGAAATGGTTCTACGTGGAACCCAAACGGGTTCTACATGGAACAAAAAAGGCTTCTTCAAAGGGATATCCTATTATGACAGCAAAATAACCCTTTTAGGTTCTAGATGGCATGTTTGCTCAAATAACCTCATATATATTCAGATATGCATAGCGGTAGTCAAACCTGTAACCAGCTAGTCTAACCTCACGATAAACACGAGGAGTCAAATGTGTTCTGACTCATTCAGCCCCATTCTGATACAGAAACCAGATGGTTTGCTTTACATGACATCTAGAAACCCTTAAAGCCTGTCAACAGCTTGACCAGCCATTAATCACCCAGGGTCAGTGTGAGGGGGGTGGACAGTACAGTACACCCAGTCCACCCAGCCGCCGGGCCAGCCACTCCCCAGTTCACCCACTATAATAAGATTGGAGGATATGGCAGAGGTCCATATTGAATGGCATCCCCCTTGAAGTCATCCATATCGACCATGGAGGCCAGAGAAGATAGATTTAATTTCTCACACTTGGTCTCTCTCCACCACCCCCTCTTTCCTTCACTGCCCTGTCTCACATTCTCTTTATCATGTGTACAGTGATCCAAGGGATACGGAAAGATGAGGGTGTCAGCGTGTATGTCCGAGCAGACACATACAGACAGAGCAGGAATGATTTTTGGTGGAATTAGCCCATTACCCCTTGGAATCCCAAGGGAATTTTGCCATGGAGACACACAGCTAAATATATTCCAGGGTCTATGTTACTCAGGCACTGAGAGGGAAATGTGTATCATCTTTATTTTCATTATTGTTCGAAAAGGATTGATTGAGGAAGGCTTTGTGCTCAGCAACATATCAAGGACAGAAATGAAAGGGAGGTAACAGGGTGGTGGTGATTGTCTTCCGACAGATGGCGTCATTCTAACACGACCGCGTTGCCATGACCTATCAGTGCAGACGCACTATCTAAGATAATGTCGTAGAAGTCAAATAGAATGATTCGGGCAAGGGGATGGTAGATGCAAAGGTAGTTCCAAGATAGGAAAGTCACATAAAAATAGGTAAGATGTGCTACGAATGTTACCTGCTATGTGGGTGCATATCGTAGGGCCTGATAGGTTGAGCACTGAAAACCACTGTTCGCTAACCAGCTCTTCCTGAGTGTTTCGACCAATGGAGGTGGAGGAAGTGGATGACACGTCATCGGTGAGGCCGCCTCTTGGTCGCACAGCCGTGAGCAGTGGGACGGTGGCTTCCGTGGTTACGAGGGACTCAGGCTCAGGGGGCGGTGATGCTGCCGAGAAACAGGACACAAGGTAATTGTGACGATGTCATCGCCCTGCATCAAGTTAGTCTACAGGCAGGTCGCATTAGATCAACTGGAAATGTAATTCATCTGACGACGTCATTATTTACCTGAGCCTCACCTACCTTACAATGAGCAGTGATTTAGAAATCTTATTAACAAAAGTGCTCATCCTGATCCTAAACAACAGGAGAGAGCATGCTGTACAGGGAGTCTAAAGCACAGTGGTGTCTGACTTCATCTGTGGTCGCAGGCAGGCAGGCAGGCACGCACGCACGCACGCACGCACGCACGCACGCACGCACGCACACACACACACAACCGGTGCTCAGTCAATGATTGCCCTGGAGCAATATGCTCGCCCACAGTGTGATTTCAGGGTCTAGAAAGCCTGAAAAGATGCAGTATCTCCTGCTTTTATAAATGTAGCTCCGTGCAGGTATATCTACCCTGATCCCATCTACCCACTCATCTAGATAGCCCCACCCCTTCCCAACTGCCCCATAGTGGGCTCACCCTGGTGGCTGTCAGAGGGACTGTAGTGCTGGGGCTCCAGGGGCTCTGTCTCCTCTCTCTGGGTCTCTGTGTCCCTCTCTTGAGGTTCAATCTCAGTATCTAGGAGAGAATCCTGGACTGTCACAGTCTGTCTGTGGACGTCCCTTTCCCTTTCCTCCCTCTCCCTCTCCTCCTCATCCTCTAGGGTGAGGAAGGTGTGGGGGTCCCACTCCACGTCGGGGGAGTCCAGGGGGAGGATCGATTCCACGGTGTCGGTGCGGATCAGAGAGGTGCGGCCTCCCCTGGCCCCGCCCCTCCGCCGGCTCCCTGATGATGAGTCACGATGATGTCGTGAGGCTCCGCCTGCCTCTGCCTCGGCGATGGCGATGTAGGAGAAGGTGGGCTCGAAGGAGTTCTGTCTCGGGGTCCCCCAAATGGAGGGGGATGAAGCTCCACCGTCATCATCCTCCGGGCTCCCGTCTTCTTCGTCAGACCACTCCCTGGCCGTATGCAGGTCGTACAGCTCAGACTCCTCATTCCCACCTGGAGAGAACAGGCATAGGAAAAGCCTTAAAGTCAACCTATATTGATTTAAGTATTTTTATATTTGTTATTCTGTCCTGTGTCAATGTTATATGTTGAAAATTGTGTAGGCTTTCATTACAGAAAACCTATACATTTAGCTATAAACTACAGCGAAAACTTTCATCCTAGGAGAAAGCAATATAAGTACACAACATTATTCCATAAACATATCACATGTTCTGTGACGTTAATGTCTACGGAGGAGCCGTTTGACGTTGCTTTCTCGTCTGCATGTCCTCTGATGTTTTTGAGCGCTGAGTTGAAAGCCCAATGAAGCACAACGTGCTTTGCCTGAATGAAAGGGCAACATCCAAAAGGTGCAAAACACTTTTGGTGAGAGTAATCTTTCCAGATCTCATTATTCCGAAAGGCTACAAAAGCATTCAAGCAAACAAATGGACACAATCAACTTCAGGTTAGACCTGTAGACATGTCATAGTATGATTTTTTCAAATTATGATTCTCACATACAAAGTCCAATCATTCACATAGTCCATTTCTAAACCTGTACCATATGTATGCATTGTGTGATGTTACCTTCAGTGCAGGGAGGCGTTGAATCAGGTGTGGAGGAGACAGAACCATATTCCTCTGTAAGAAAAATAACAAGATTAATCAGAGACATGTCTATTACCATTGGCTAGGGAACCTATCATAACCACAGTTGTGAAATGTACAGTACAAAACAGACAATTTGTATCTTAAAAAAACTACTGATTAAGGACTGCCATTTGGCCATTCTATGTGAAACTGGAGACACTTCTATACCGTCTATGTCTACAACTCCTCTCTTCCTTCTATTTCTACGTCTGCAACTTTTAGCCAAGGCCTATTTGCATGTAAGGCTAGAGAGCAGACACTATCAAGATAAGTTTTCCTCACAATATAAAGCATTGTATCACTTTCAAAAGCATTAGACTGTGCACAAAAGCATTCCCACACATAGCCTATTCTCAGACAGATTACGTGCTTCCAATCCTGTAAATGCGTTTCTATAGTGTCTCAATACATTGAGATGAGATTGAGAGAATAAATAAAATGGTTGCATTTGTATTTTCTTTAGGAGAATCCATAGCTTGAATCCAGGCATTTGAGTAGCCTTTTTCTAAGCCATTACCCAGTCTTTAAAAGCAATTTCATTGGTGTTTGTATACGTTACGCTAACAGCTAACTATGTTCCCTCTCCTACAGTACAGATCAGCTCTGGCAGAGCAGGCATGGGGGAGGCCTTAACTGCATTAGCTAGCCTGCCACCTCAGATCATCCGATATATCAAGCAGCTGGTAACTGTGAAAGAAGCCCTGGCTAAAATGAAAACACCTGCACACACACACACACACACACACACACACACACACACACACACACACACACACACACACACACACACACACACACACACACACACACACACACACACACACACACACACACACACACACACATATATATATAACCGGTGCTCGGTCAATGAAAACACACACACACACAAGCCTACACATCCTGAGAACACACACACACATCTGCAATAGGTCTCTACAAAGGAAAAGAAAAAGGTGCGTCTGCCACAACACTGCATCAATCCATCCGTTAAACCATGTGTTTATCAAGGGAGGGAGCGAGAGAAGGAGAGGGAGATCGATGGCCACGCATATGGCTATTACAGATGCTGTACAGATATATGGGGATGCGAAAGACAGACAGACAGACAGACAGACAAAAGCCGACACACTCACTGCAGTGGGAGAATCCTAGAACCTGGCCCATGCTCCATCAAGGCACTGCTGGGCCCATCCAGTCTGGAAGCCCCCCTCTCTTCCTCTGGATCTCTCGCTCTCTCTCTCTCCCTCCCTCCCTTCCTTGTTCCACCGATGCAGCACTGCTGTTTCTCTCTCTGGCTCTCCCTCTATGCACCCTCCCCTTCCTTCTCTGGCTCACGGCCCCTCCCTACCTCCTTCTCCTGCTCTCTCTTTTCCCCTCCCTCCCTCTCCTGCTCTCACATCACTATGACGGCAGGGGAGCAGCACAGGCAGGGCAGAGCCAGAGAAAGAGTGTGTGTGTGTGTGTGTGTGCATACGTGAGCGTGAGTGTGAGTGTTTCCCTCCTTCCATTCATGACTAATCATTAATGTGTGCATCCAGCCGAGTGGAGTATATCTCTGTCTGCATTTTACGGGGCTTTGTATTTTTTATTTGTATTTTGTATTTATTAGGGATCCCCTTCCTGGGGTCCAAGATGATTGGTAGTGGTAGTGATAGTGGGCATGGCCTTGTTGCATACACATGACAAAGGGAAACATAGAGCTCATTACAAATACATATCCTTTTGCACCCTCCCACACACAGACAGACATACTGTATGTCTTACTGGGTGTTTTGAATACCCACCATGTGTGAGACTGCTAGGTAAAGCAGAAGGGTGTATTTGTCGATCGCCTGGCGGCAGTAAGCAGCCGTAGCAGCAGCAGCACATGCTATAACCCAGCTCGTTGTAGCCCTGGTGTGCTGCCTGAAGCTACTTCTGCAAATGAGTAGTCACATGATGTGTCAGCTAAATCATCCTGCTCATGTACATCACTGACTGTTCAGACTTGGACAACATATAAGGGGGAAATTGCACGAAATATAGAAATTTTCTCCATTCAAAAAACACACATTTAATGAGGCTATAAAGTGCACTTTCTGGCGGGTGCAATACACTGAGTGTACCACACATTGTGTCAGCACCTTCCTAATATTGAGTTGTACCCTCTTTTGTCCTCAGCACAGACTCAATTCGTCAGGGTATGGACTACAAGGTGTTGAAAGCGTTCCACAGGGATGCTGGCCTATGTCGACTCCAAAGCTGCCCACAGTTGTGTCAAGTTGGCTGGATGTCCTGTAGGTGGTGGACCATTCTTGATACACACAGGGAAACTGTTGAGCGTGAAAAACCCAGCAGTATTGCATATCTTGACACACTCAAACCGGTGCGCCTGGCACCTACCTATACCCCGTTCAAAAGCACTGAAATATTTTGTCTTGCCCATTCACCCTCTGAATGGTACATATACACAATCCACGTCTCAATTGTCTCAAGGCTTAAAAATCTTTCTTTAACCTGTCTCCTCCCTTTCATCTACAAAAGGAAACCCAGCCTTGAGCTGCCCAGTGACGCGAGCCTACCAGACGGGCTAAATGCTTTCATGCTCGCTTCGAGGCAAGCAACACTGAAGCATGCATGAGAGCACCAGCTGTTTCCGGACGACTGTGTGATCACGCTCTCCGTAGCCAATGTCAGCAAGACCTTTTAACAGGTCAACATTCACAAGGTCGCAGGGCCAAACGGATTACCAGGACGTGTACTCCGAGCATACACGGACCAACTAGCAAGTGTCTTCACTGACATTTTCAACCTCTCCCTGACCGAGTCTGTAATACCTACATGTTTCAAGCAGACCACCATAGTCCCTGTGCCCAAGAAGGTGAAGGTAACCTGCCTAAATGAAGAGCCATGAAGTGCTTTGAAAGGTTGGTTATGGCTCACATCAACACCATCATCCCAGAAACCCTAGATCCACTCCAATTCCCATACCGCCCCACACATGACACAACCTTAATCGCATTCCACACTGCCCTTTCCCACCTGGACAAAAGGAACACCTATGTGAGAATGCTATTCATTGACTACAGCTCAGCGTTCAACACCATAGTGCCCACGAAGCTCATTACTAAGCTAAGGACCCTGGAACTAAACACCTCCCTCTGAAACTGGATCCTGGACTTCCTGATGGTCCGCCCCCAGGTGGTAAGGGTAGGCAACAACACATCTGCCAAGCTGATCCTCAACACGCGGGCCCCTCAGGGGTGCGTGCTTAGTCCCCTCCTGTACTCCCTGTTCACCCACGACTGCGGGGCCAAGCACAAGTCCAACACCATCATTAAGTTTGCTGACGACACAACGGTGGAAGGCCTCACTGACAACGATTAGACAGCCTATAGGGAGGAGGTCAGAGACCTGGCAGTGTGGCAAAAGAGCAAGACAAAAGAGATGATCATGGACTGCAGGAAAAGGAGGGCATCCACATGACATTCACATCGATGGGGCTGTAATGGAGTGGGTCGAGAGTTTCAAGTTCCTTGGTGTCCACATCACCAACAAATTATCATATCAAACACACCAAGAAAGTCGTGAAGAGGGCACGACAATGCCTTTTCCCCCTCAGGAGAAAAGATTTGGCATGGGTCCCCAGATCCTCAAAAAGTTCAACAGCTGCACCATCGAGAGCATCCTGACCGGTTGTATCACTGCCTGGTATGGCAACCGCTTGGCATCCAACCGTAAGGTGCTACAGAGGGTAGTGCGTACGGCCCAGTACATCACTGGGGCAAAGCTTCCTGCCATCCAGGACCTATATACTACATGATGTCAGAGGAAGGCCAAAAAATGGTCAAAGACTTCAGTCACCCAAGTCATAGACTGTTCTCTCTGCTACCGCACGGCAGCGGTACCAGAGCGCCAAGTCTAAGTCCAAAAGGCTCCTTAGCAGCTTCTACCCCCAAGCCATAAGACTGCTGAACAATTAATCAAATGGCCACCCAGACTATTTGCATTTCCTCTGTAACTTTCTCACTCATCATTATTCACAATAAATTCACGATTATCCACATTAATGTAGAAGTGTTCAGAAACATCTTCTCTTCTTATTTACAATAAGTGACTCCAAAATGACACAATACATTATTCACCATTCAGTTCCTATTGGGCAAAACATAATCCGTGTCACGTGTGCTCCCTCTCCGGCCTCTAGGTCACCAGGCTGCTCGTTAGGGAGCACACCTGTCACCACCGTTACGCGCATAATGTCCATCACCTGGACTCCATCACCTCCTTGATTACCTGTCCTTTATATGTCACTCCCTTTGGTTTCTTCCCCAGTCGCCATTGTTCCTGTTTCATGTCAGTGCGCTGTTTGTGTTTCTGGTTTTGTTCATTTATTTCTTAAACGTATTCACTCCCTGAACTTGCTTCCCGACTCTCAGCGTACATCGGTACAATCCGAAACACAACCAAAACAAACTGTAAATACATCCAACAAGTTTTTAGAGCCACAAGTCACAATGAACCACAAGTCACATGCAAAGAATATGGGACCAAATACTAACGTTTCGACTACTTTAATATACAAGTGAATTTGTGTAAAAGACACGTCTTCAAATGGGGGGAATATATACATAAAGTGCATTCATTTCTAAATGGTAAAACACATATGAGAAATACCCTCAAATAAAAGGTGACATTCTGTACTGTCACCTCATCTGAAACATTTGATCTCCAATCCAAAACGTGGGAGAATAGAGCCAAATGTACACATTTTAGCTTCACTGTCCAAATAAATACAGAGGCGAGTGCATGTGTAGGTTACTTACTCATTCACTTCTGTATCTGACCACCATATAGCGGGTCCCATTCCCAACCTAAACACACAACTCGACCTATAACGGGCTCTATAGATAGCGTGATCAGCTCCCAACCTCATGTATACACAACTTTAAATCCAGTAATCTACTAGACCACGCCAGAACGACTGCATCCAAAATAGGTCAGAAGCTGCAAATACACACCAGGTAATTGTCTTAAGAGAAACAGCAGAGGTGGAAGGGGAATGCCTATACTTATACGATAGCTAGGGGCCCGGATCACACCTGTTGAGTGAGGATTTCCCTCATGCTTCAGTTATATCAGTAATGAGGTGAACTGACTTGTGTTAAACTGGTTTAATCATGACACACCTGGATAATAATCTGGGTCCTCCGTATCAGATGAGTCACTGATGGGCTAATCCATTCTAATGTGTGTGTGTGTGTGTGTTGTGTGTGTGGCATCGTGTTAAAGAGAAGGAGAGAAAAGGAGAAAGAGTGTGGTGGACTATATTCAGTGAATAAATTGCTGACAGTTCTGAAAATAAACTGCGGGGATCCAGTTACAGAGAGTTGGAGAGCTCATTCTATCTGTCCACCGTGCTGCTATGAAACGCTGACAGGCTCATCATCCATACTGTACATTCGGTCATGCAGTGCTAATCTAAGATCCCTCGCAGGTTGGAGATTATCTAGTAGAGTAGAGTAGAGTAGAGTAGAGAAAGAGAGAGAGAGAGAGAGAGAGAGAGAGAGAGATATTTAGGCCAATAGCATCACAGGGCAAACACTGGCCAGGGACAGGAGAGAAAGAACTGTAGAAAGACAGAGAAGGAGATAGAGTGGACACCATACAGACACATACACTCCACATATCACAGCACATACACATTGAGACAAACGCTAGGAATCCAGAAACTACGCCCACAAGCTAGGTTTACAAAGACAAGGATGGCCACCACGATTTCTGCCAGTATCTAGTGAAGCCCACCTGAACACAACTCTACAGTCCAGAGTTGACACATTGTCCACCTGCTCAGCGTGTCCAGCTAAACCCACTGCCCTGGACCTGCTGCGGGGGACACAGACTGGGAGAAGGAGGAGAGAGGGGAACAAGAGGACCAGTGCCAGGTCAGGAAAGAGACTCGAGCGGCGCCTCCGAGGAGCCATGAGGACGGCCAGGCGGGCCAGCACCGTGGAGGTGCCCTCCTTCCTCCGCCAGCTAGCCAAGGAGACAGAGAAGATGGTCACCTTCTTCTTTAAGGGGGGACAGAGGGATGGCCAGGAGGGGAACGAAGAGGACTTCAGTGATGAGGATAACGGGCCGAGCGTCTACCTGGACCGGCCCATCCTGGATAAACACACGGCCGAGGGGAGGTCTCAGTGGGGGGTCAACTATGCAACGGCCAGCATGCAGGGCTGGAGGGCGCAGATGGAGGACGCCCACACCTGCATGCCGGAGATGGGAGGGGAGCTGGCGGAGTGGGGCTACTATGCAGTGTTTGATGGACACGCTGGCAACACGGTGGCACAGTACTGCTCCCATAACCTGCTGCAACACATCCTCGCTACAGGTACCAAATTGGGCCGCGCACTTTGACTAACGGATTGATAATCATTGTTGGCAGCCTAATTCATTTTCACTTGAAGGGAATATGTAGTAGGGAAGCATTTTACAACACCTATTTCCAGTGTGTGTTCCACAGACAGATATTGTTTGATAAATCCATGAACAACTTTGTCTTAGGCATGGGTGTCTTCAATTTGAGCGATGACAAGGTGCCGCTGTGCAGTAGGCTATGTGTATGGTGTATGAGGGAGAGTGTAATCTTGATCTTGAATACCGAAGGCATTATCTCTCTTGGTTTTACTTTCTAAACCTAAACATGGTAGCACAACATGGCTGACAGCTGTTGTTGTTGAAAACCTCTTGATCCTTGTTCTTGGCCCGAAGTATGAGATACTTAATCTGACACTTGAGCCTACAGTGTCTGCTACTTAACTCAAGACAAACGTTTAATCCTAACCTACATGGCATTAATTAAAAATAATGCCACGAGCAAGACAGACAGACAGTCACCTCAGAGGACTACAATCTGAGCTCTGAGATTTGGGCTCTGGAAGGGCACAATGGGCATTTGTCCCCTAGAACCAAGCTGGTAAGGCTGGGGGTCAAAGTTGAATTGAATTGTAACTATGTGTAGTTATCCTGTAGTTGGCCAGACTGTAGTTAACTTCTGCATGTCGATTTTAGGCAGCGAGACCTAATTATGTTTATTTGTCACATATAGGCCAGGTCGTTAACTCGTATTGATCTCTCCTCCAGGGCGCGTAAAGGCACAGGAGGACCCTGACGACGTGAAGGAGGGGATCGTCGAGGGCTTCCTGGCCATTGACAGCCACATGCACACGCTGACGCGCCAGGAATGCTGGGAGCGCAGCGGCTCCACGGCGGCCGCCGTCATGCTCTCGCCGCAGTACGTCTACTTCGTCAACTGTGGCGACTCGCGGACGCTCCTCTGCCGTGACGGCCAGGTCATCTTCTACACGGAGGACCACAAGCCCTTCAACCCAAGGGAGAAGGAGCGGATACAGAACGCGGGCGGCTCGGTGACCCAGCATAGGGTGAACGGCTCCCTGGCCGTGTCCAGGTCCCTGGGAGACTTTGACTTTAAGGAGGTGGACTGGAGGTCCCAGACTGAGCAGCTGGTCTCCCCAGAGCCAGAGGTGTACGAGCTGGAGAGGTCCCCGCAAGACGAGTTCCTCATAGTGGCTTGTGACGGAGTGTGGGACGCCATCGGCAACGAGGAGCTGTGTGCGTTCGTCCACAGTCGCCTGCAGGTGTGCGATGACCTGAGGGAGATCTGCAACCAGGTCATTGACCTCTGCCTCTATAAGGTCAGTGTATAAATGATCAGATCCCACTACATGCAGAGTCACACTGATCCTAAACCTCTGCCTGCTCTATATGGGTACATATGCAGGACCAGAGTATAAACTTCAAAAGGGGTATACTCACACTCAATAATTGCCAAAGTGAGTAAATTGCAACAATGACCATAATTGGACATTGTATGGAAAGTCAGAAGGTGCCGGGGGTGAGAGGGTTAAGAGGACTTTGGCAGTATCTTCAGGCAATGATATCATCCCCAGGTCTTGGCTGTCCTCTCCCCTCCTGTAGTCCTGGAGACTAATACCATTCCAATACTCAGTGTTTAGATCAGTCAGAGGATTTAACAGCAGGACACAGCCAGGTTGGTACAGCAAGGTGACTTACACTGCACTGCAGGGAGTCTCCTCGATAGGCAATGGCCATTTTCTAAATACAGTCTAAATATTGTTTTTAATTCAAGATGATTCTTTTTTCTTTATTTTATCACGGAGTCATACCGAGACAAAGGTCTATTTTACAGATGAGCCCTGAATTACAGAAATTACAGAAAATGTACACATCAAAATATAAATACAAAATGAAAGCAGAAAGAAAAACACGGTCATATAAAAAAAATAAACATTTATCAGTAATAAGATCCTCAATCAGCTTTCTGAATTGCCCTAGAGGCACCAATACATCCAATTTAAGAACATTTTCAAGATTTTTCCACAAATTAGGTGCAAGAAAACTAAAAGCAGATTTACCGAACTCAGTAGAGACCAAAGGAATTTCCAGAGTTAACCATCCCTGAGACCGGGGGTGGTAACTCGAATGTCTAAAGTTCAGTAATGATGTCCGGTACAGTGGGACCTTTTGTAAAAGGGCTTTATAAATTAAAACATAGCAATGTATCAACCTACGTGACATCACAGAGGGCCAACCAACTTTCTGGTAGAGAATGCAGTGATGAGTACTAAAATTGTCGGCCGTAATAAAGCACGGTGCGTTATGATATACTGCATCTAACAACTTTAATGAAGTGGCAGCTGCGTTCATATAGATGATGTCGCAATACTCTAGAACCTAAAGGAACTTCGACTGAATATTCCGCTTTCTAATATTTATCAAGAGGCAGGACCTATTTCTGTCAAAGAAGACCACTTTTATTCTCAGCGTCTTAACTAACTCATCAATATGCTTTATAAAAAGACATCCTTTCATCTATCCAAGATATTTCTAAGGGACACGATCAATATGGACACCATCTAAAGTACATATTTTTAAATCATCAGAGTTATTTTTATGCGCTCTACACTCTTTAAAAAAAAAAGAGTCCACAAATGTTATTTGGCTATCCCCATTGGAGAACCCTTTTTGGTTCCAGGTAGAACCCTTTTGGTTCCAGATAGAACCCTTTTTGGTTCCAGGTAGAACCCTCTGTGTAAAAGGTTCTACATGGAACTAAAAAGGGTTCTACCTGGAACCAAAAAGGGTTTTTCAAAGAGTTATCCTATGGGGACAGCCGAAGAACCCTTTTAGGTTCTAGATGGCACCTTTTTTCTAAGAGTGTAGAGAACAATATGTACTTTGTTTTACCTGCACTCGATACTAATTTCAGGTCAATAACGTAGTTCAGTATTAGAATGAAGGCAGACTGTAGTTCAGATAGAGCCTGGTCAACCGTGGGGGCAATAGCATACACAACAGTATCATCGGTATACAGCGCAGGTAACACTTTTTTTTTTTAATAAGTTGATTTTGTTAACGTAAACAGTAAAAAGTACAGGACCCAGAATTGACTCCTGCAAGACACCTTTCGTAATATCCAGAAAACCTGATTTAACACCATCAGTAGACACATAGAGTTCTATCTATCATTTCATTTTTAAACCAGTTACATGCAGCCTGATCTAGGACAATTGAGGAAAGCCTCCGAATTAGCAGTGAGTGATCAATAGTATCGAAAGCATTTGACAGGTCAATGAATAGGGCAGCACAATGTTGCCTTTTATCCATATAGTTAACCACATCATTTATAACTAGGGTTGCAGCAGAGATAGTGCTATGACCTGGTCTAAAACCTGACTGATGTACATTTTAGAATACATTTGAAAGATAAGAAAGATCTTAGCTGAGAATTAATCAAGGATTCTAATATTTTAGCCAGGCAAGAAAGTTTAGAAATAGGGCTCTAATGATATAGGTCACAAGGGTCACCACCTTTGTGAAGGGGAGTACATGATGGCACTCATCACTGGACAGGGTGTGTGTTGAAGGGCCTACATCGGTACATACCTAATGTACCAAGCATTATGTAAGCAGTTATCTTATTCAGGTCTGCTTAGGCTGGTTAGGACTTACAATGGCACAACCTGTACCTGTCCTCTAAATAGCAGGATTATGAGAGGGAGTTATAGAGGGAGGGAGAGAGGGACAGAGGTGAGGGCAACACAGTGGATTATGGGTGAGTGTTTGTGTGTGTGTGTGTGTGTGTGTGTGTGTGTGTGTTAGACTGTCAGGGTCTCAAGGCCACACCAGCTGGGAGCTAGGCCTATTAACCTGTCCAAGAAGAGCCTCACTTTATCAACGGCAACAGAACAGGCTTACCTCCTTGGAGTCTGTACTTCAGCTAGGTGGGTTTTGTTGTAGCACACAGTGAACCTAGCTTCTCAGCTCTGTGACATCACAATAACCAATTAGTCCCCATAGAGATCCTATTAAATTACTACAGAGGCTATGTCATGATCCCTCACAATTCCAGAATGGGGTGAAATGGCAGCCATCTTGATCAGGGAGAAATCCAAAACCAGTCTAATTGGAATGAATGGCAGTAGAGACATAGGTGATGCATTTCCTGCTTTTACTTATGCAGGAATGTAAATGTAAAGCATGTTATGTTTCATAAATTGTGTAATGGAATTATAGTCAACCTAAAATATTGTCATATAATTATAAATACCATTTATACAGGTTTATACAAATGTATGAATAGCCTCTAAAATATATGTAAACAGACATAAATGTCCAGATTTAGTTTTTGGGGAAAGCTGTGAGTGCTATTATATGATACAATATCAGTACTTGTTGCATTTACAACTTGTGTAAGACATATCATCAACTCATTTGAGCCAGTGTATGGCTGTGGATTGACTGCATTGTTTGAATGGAATATTGGCATATTAATTAATGGAATCACTCCTCTAAAACTGTCTGGCTAGCTAGCTAACACACATACAGTGCAGATAAATTCTTCACATTCATAGTTTTACACAATATCTTATCACAGCACTGGCAAATATTGGCTGAACTTTGGACCATCATTATATTTTAGCCATTTAGTATCCATAGCGACTTATGTCCATTCTGGTATTCTAATTCTTAATTCTACGTCCTACTGTTCCATTGTGACCCGTTTCCAAAATTCTAATTTCTGCTCTCTGTCAGTACACACATTATGACATCACAATTTCCCTCCACCTGCAGTGCCATGTAAAAATCTTCCCAGCTGAGAATATTTTTACACAACACAGTGCACTCTGAGACGTCATAGTCCTGTTCTCCATTGTGATGTCACAATGACACTTATTTTATCTTCTGTTCACATTATCATTGAGCATGCAAAGAATATTCCTCATCATCACATTATTCCTCAAGTAAACAATCAATAGTTTCAGCAATATGACAGCTCCCACCCCCCATGACATTTCATTTAGCTTTTCAATGTTTGGGGTAACAAATGACATTATTGAAATGAATCATACGCCAACAATGTTTCCTATTCATATAAAATATTGGCTTATGCTTCTCTTACAAGAGCTCATAGAATTGTGCCTATATCAATCTGCCTCTTTGTCGCCCCCTACAGGGTAGTTTGGACAACATGAGCATCATCATCGTGACCTTCCCTGGTGCACCCCAGGTGTCACAAGAGGCCCTACAAAAAGAGGCCGAGCTAGAGACAATCCTCGAGGCCAAAGTGGAAGGTAGGGATTTCGATAGGCTTGAGTTGCGATTAAGCTTACTATGCGACTCTAAACCATCTTGGCTTGGTCTCACTCACAATAGGCTTTCATATTAATATGGCATCACCCCACATCAAAATGAAACTTGATAACAATAACAACAGCTCTGAGACAAGAGCAGCTTAATTCTCCCCTCTGACAACAGGGACTGATCATTACGGCACTCTCTCCCTTTCTCTCTGTCTGTGTGTTTAGAGATTGTCAACTTGCTAAAGTCGCGGGACAAGGACCCGGACCTGCTGTACGTGATGAAGTTTCTGGTCTCTGAGGACATACCTGGCCTGCCACCAGGGGGAGGAGTCACCAGCAAGTAAGTCACTCAATCACATGACTCACCAGTCAGAGATCAAAAAGTGACAAGAGGCCTAGATGTGTGTGAATGAGTAATTGTTCATATTAAATGTTCATAACTTGTCATAACTTCTTCTCTTTTTCCTTTGCAGAAGAGACTGTGTCATCTCTGCATATCAGAAGTTTGTAACGCCCTTCAGATCTCTGGAACCAATGGTAGGAGATGACCAAACATAGTGCAAGAGTGTGCCCTCTGTCTCACTAAACACATAAGTGCAAACTGGACTACAAAGTAACTAAGTTATTTTTTCCCCCTGACACGTAATTGACCTGTCGCATTCCAGGACATCGGAGGATCTGAAGAGTCCAACTAGTCGTATCCATGGAAATGTATTCTTCAGCCTCGCGTATCCATGGCGACCATTTAGAATTGGGGCCTCCGCTTTCCAGCTGAGGAATCAGCCAATAGCTAAATAAAGAACTATGGTGGGAGGGGGTGTGACCTGGGCCTGCCCTTAGCCAATCATCTCTTCTCTGTTCCTCATTTACACTGTCTATCAACAAGTCTACTGTACCATCAGAAAATATCAAATAGTTAGCATTATTCCAGCAAGGGAAGAATTACATATTCCAAAACTATTCTTTAAAATACATGATAATTAGATATAATATTTATTAACTTTCTTACTTTACACTTTAAGGTGCCTGGGTAGTTCCTTTCCTTCAAGACTAGAAGCTTACGAATAAGGCTGATCATGTTATTTCATTTAAAATCCAACTGATATGTTTAAGCAGTGTGCAACTCCATACTGCCGCATCAAATTAAATTGAAAAAACACCCCTTCAACCATTGCAGACCAGTGAAGGCGCCGATATGCACGTGTCCTGTGATGTCATGGCCTACACTAGATAATCTGCATAATCCTGTGAGGGAGCATAGGTGACATGAATAGATGGGTGTCATGACGATGATGGACACAACATCATATGTCCAAGTGTGTGTGAATGTGTGTGCGAGTGAGTGAGTGAGTGGATAATATGGGCTGTGGGATTATTAGCACACACACTGTAACCTTTTGCAGTTTAGAGCACAGATGCTCACAGTTAGACATGATTTAGACCCGTGTGACAGGTAGAGTAGTGTAGCTACAGGTAAATTGTTCTTCTGTTTTTGAAAATAAGTGGTTCTGCTGTTAGCATGTCTTCTTTTCAATACATGTCATTGCGCTGCCTTACAAAGCCCTCTGTTGCTGTACAATTACTTTATTCCTCCTTCGGATCATACCAAACGGATGAACGTAGCAGCTGTATTCCATGACAGAGGTCAGAGGTCAAAACGAGCTAGACTCGAGATCAAACACTGCTGCAGCATGTCTGTTTTGAATTCTATGAAATCAGGAGGAAGTGGGATCCGAGAGGATACGGCAGCGCAACAGATTACCGTGAGAACTTTCACAAATGTCAGTGATTTGATGACTGTATGGGCATCGCATTAAAGCCCTTAAGGGGCAATAAATCAATGAAATAAAATGACATTCTGGGATTTTTGATAGAGCGGAGTGGGCTCTTACTCCTAAAATGTTTGATAGATACAGCACTACAGGGTTAGACTAAGGACCAAGGGAGAAGAATACAAGACAGTTCCATAACGAACCATTGATATCATTCCAGAACTGTCTTTTGGCCAGTTGCATGCATCTAAACCAGGGGCGTCAAATGCGTGTTTTAGTTTTTTCCTTTCAATTAAGACCTAGACAACCAGGTGAGGGGAGTTCTTTACTAATAAGTGACCTTAATTCATCAAACAAGTACAACGGAGGAGCAAAAACCTGCAGACACTCAGCCCTCCGTGGAACGAGTTTGACACGTGATCTAAACGAAGTAGGGAGCCCTTGCTCTAATGAAGCCCTACCAAGACCTCAGAACCTTTGAGCACGGGTTCTCCGGAATGTGTTGTCAGGGTGTGTCAAGACTCAACACCTCCACCCTAATTGCTCCGGCCAAGATTTCATTTGACAGACACAGTGTCCCTCTCACCTCCATACCCCTTAAACATTAAGAGGACAAAAACCAACAACACAACCGACTGGATAGAACTGGTCTGCAGAAAGCACATGCAGCAGAAGAGGATAAAGACTGAAAGAACAGTAGGAAGACAAACACTCAAAGACCAGACGGTTGCCAGTTATCAGGTGCGTTATGATGCTTTTAGAGATCATTGCATTGGATTGGACAGATATTAGGGGAGACCGATGCTGATTGTCACTTTTTACCCTGGTGTGTATTTCTCAGCACCAATCTCTTGCAAGACTCTTTTCAACAGCAATAGAAATACCAAGGTATTGTGTTAATGGGACCCTTATTTTATTCATCATCTTATTCCAACATGGAGTTATTAGCCATCAAACACTCGCAGGGTTGGATGTCAGTCTGTTGGTTGTCACAATGTTTGCTAGAAGTTTATTCCTTTTGTAACAAGAAATGATGTGGTGTAATTAAATAGCCAAGATTTTCTATAAATCGATCAACATTCTAGATAACATAATTCAGCATTTTTTGCCTTGAACATGACATTTAGCAAATCACACAAACATGTGGGTGTGACATGAGAGAGCCAAGGGAAGGTAATTTTTTTATGTATTAATCTTTAAATTGCCATTGATGTAGGGAAATTGCGTTTTGTTTGTCAGGTGGTCAGAATATTGCTTTGTCCAGGAAACCTAGGCTATTGTCTATTTTTGTCATTTGTTTCATCTGATCAATATTGGTTAAATTAAACGTTGGTAAATTTAGCTAATGGATGGAGTTAGAATTAAAATGAATTGACAAGGTAAATTGGCTAATTGGTTGTTTTTAAAACGCATGGTTGGACTTTGTCAAGATGACATGCAAGTGTGTGCACTCACCCGCCACGTTAGAGACGTCACTGTCAGGACATACCTTGTCCTCCATCACGACAATCCGAACGCTGACAGCTTTCGCATGTCTCGTAGGCGAGTTCCCTGGGTGTACTTTTGTTTAAAATAAATAACTTGCAATATTTTATCGAAAGGTGCACAAAAATAGAAAGTGTGTAGCGTGTTTTACGCAAGTTAAAAAAAATCTGTTTTGTAGATGGCGCACGTGCGTAACCCCTCGATTTAAAGTCATCAAATGTTTGAAAGTGTAATGAATTGTAGCCTAGATGTAGGACTTTCAACTATTATTTGATAGTTTCGTTGTATGTAAATAATATTGGATTATGGCATTTTTCAAAATATTTGTAATTGAAACTGCAGTAGCCGAATTGGAATGCCATTGAACATGGATGGTGGCTATGGCAGCACGGCAGTGGGCTCTGGGATGTCGGGCAGTCTGGGTGGCTCTGAGACGGTCCCACTGCTGATCACGGACCCCGAACCAGAGACGCCGAAATGGCAGCCCATGTCCAAGGAACAGCTGGAGCTCGAAGCGGGGGGGCCGGGGTGGAGGAAAATACGCTCCCGCCTGATGGTGTTCTTCTGGCTGGGTTGGCTGGCCTTGCTGGGCGCCTCTATTGCCATCATAGTGCAGAGCCCTAGACCGGTCGCACCGACGCTACTGTGGTGGCAGAGTGCGCTGTTTTACCGCATACAGCCCATACTGCTCATGGACGCCCAGAACGAGGTGCCAGGTGGTATCGACGGTGAGTTAAAGGAAGAGTGCGGTCAGTGGACCTAAACACCCAAGAATACAATAGCTGCACTATATAGACTACTCTGTCTACACAATGTAAAGTGTGCATGCGCTGGGAAAGTAGCGCCTTTAGTACAAACACTTTATTTAATGTTTTTTTTAAACACAAAACGCACTAAAAATTACAATGCAATCTTAAACATTTTTAAAAGGCATTGTGTCCACATTGATATACACTGATTAATCCTACTGATATACTTTTGTATAAATAGTGTATGTGGACACAAATTAGTGGATTTGGTTATTTCAGCCACACCCGTTACTGACATGTGTATAAAATGGAGCACACAACCATGCAATCCCCATAGACAAAAATTGGCAGTAGAATGGCCTTACTGAAGAGCTCAGTGACCTTCAACATGGCACTGTCCATAGGATGCTAGCTTTCCAACAAGCCAGTTTGTCAAATTTCTGGCCTGCTAGAGCTTCCCCGGTCAACTGTAAGTGCAGTTATTGTGAAGCGGAAATGTCCAGGAGCATCAACTGCTCAGCCATGAAGTGGTAGGTCACACAAGCTCACAGAACGGGACTGCCGAGTGCTGTATATATTTCTGTCCTCAGTTGCAACACTCACTACTGAGTTCCAAACAGCCTCTGTTTTTCATGGTTCGGGCTAGGCCCCATGAAGGGAAATCTTAACCCTACAGCATACAATGACTTTCTAGACGATTCTGTGCTTCCAACTTTGTTGCAACAGCTTGGGGTAGGCTCTTTCCTGTTTCAGCATAACAATGCCCCCGTGCACGAAGCGAGGTCCATACAGAAATGGTTTGTTGAGATCGGTGTGGAAGAACTTGACTGGCCTGCACAGAGCCCTGACCTCAACCCCATCGAGCACCTTTGGGATTAATTGGAACACCGTCTGCGAGCCAGGCCTAATCGCTCCAACAATAGTGCCCGACCTCACTAATGCTCTTGTGGCTGAATGGAAGCAAGTCCCTACAGCAATGTTTCAACATCTAGTGGAACACTTTCCCAGAAGTGGTGGCTGTTATAGCAGCAAAGGGGGGACCAACTCCATGTTAATGCCCATGATTTTGGAATGAGATGAGCAAGTGTCCACATACTTTTGTTTGGGGTGCTGCAAAAAAAAATATAATTTGCAGACCTGCTGGAAAAACCTGTTTGTCCTCACTCCAGACAGTTATATCGTCTGCTAATACAAGACTACAGGCCCAGTACACTACTTTTGAGAAAAATATTTTATACTTTTTTTTTCAGGGGGTGCTACAGCACCCTCAGCACCCCTACTTCCCGTGGCTATGCTGCTGCGTAAATTCTCCTTACCTGCTACAAAAAAAGTCACTTGTCATAGCGGAATCGAAGCGTCATATCTGTACAGCTAGTTTCTGAGTTGTTTTGTGGTATTCTTCTGGTTGTTCAGTGGCGTGTGAGCAGCTACCGTACCTGAAGTCCCTGGGCGTGAAGGCTCTGATTCTGGAGGGTCTGTTTCACCAGGACGCGTCCCCACTGGACCTCAGAAAGATTGATGAGCGAGTGGGTACAGTGCCTCAGATCCAACAACTGCTCATGGAGAGCCACAACGCAGGTATGTACCCAGGAAATCATTGCCCTTGCCAGGGGCACAACTTTCACTGGGGTTGGGGAACATGCCCCCCCCCCCCCCTACATTCTGAAATTGTGTTTTTTTGTTGTCACTGGAATGTGATACAAAAACAGTTATGCCCCCCCACCCCCCACTTCTAAAACCAACATTGAGCCCCTGGCCCTTATAAGTTGACTAATGCCAGACCTAAACTGAGGTCAGCTAGCCTGTATCCTCACAAGGACATTTCCAGAGCTCTTGAAAGATGCACTTAACTTATTGTATGTTCTGGTCCACTATTCACATGGTCTCCCTCCTTTAGGCATCAAAGTAGTGTTTGACTTCTGTGATCTGGACCTGTTCGGACCCAAAGACTCAGTGGGCAACGACTCTGCTGTGCCCTCTGACCTCACTGGCTCAATACAGGTAGGATAGGTCTTGCATGACACCATGAGTAGAATGGCTAGATCTTGGTCTCAAATGTTAGACTTTTTAATGGAGTTTTAATAATTGTTCTGTTTCCCCAGTATGCACTCCGATTTTGGTTGGAACAGGGTGTGGCAGGATTTGGAATCTGTGACACAGATGCTGCATATTCAGAAAAGGTCAGACTGTTGAGCAATGCTCAAAATTGGTTGCCATCCAATCAAAGCCAGACCAATTTGTTTCAAGTTAATTCGTTATAAGCACACATGTTTAACTGAATGTTATCCATTCATGCCGTCTGTTCGTTTTAGACCCTGACCGAGTGGAGAGATCTGGTCAAGGAGTTCAGCACATCAGATGATGAGAGGTGCTGTGGCACTGCGAACACTTCTAACATCCAGTACAGACCAAATGATACACAACTCTCAAACTGTTACACCTGTGTTCGTTAAAAGGATATCTTTGTTTTAGTCACTAACATTGGTTGATATATGTGAGGGATCTGTTTTAGGATTGAGGAATATGTAGTTCATGTTTTATTGCAAAGTAGTTGCGGTTGAAGTTGGAATGAAACCTGTGTCATCTGTGCAGGATTGTAGTGGTGAAACAAACAGGAGAGTCTCTACCTGCCCTGAATACCTCTAGCACGTCAGTCAACAGCTCATTGGTGGAGCTGGTTATGATGTCACTACTGCCGCACGAGCATCACCTCCTGTCCGGACAGGAAGTGGCCATTGCCGTGGAGAGACACCTGTCGACATCCCACGGCGAACTTTGGCCCAGTTGGACGGTAATGACCCGACATTCTTTCTGTTCATTCTATCACAAAGTATAGGCTAGTGAGGATGGTGTCCAACTCCTTATTTATTGGCAAAATTACATCAATAGGGTGTGTGTGTGTGTGATGCCAGGTGGGCGGTGAAGCATCACCGATGTTGCACAGAATACTCCTGGTTCTGATGATGACACTACCTGGATCACCTGTTGTCAAATACGGAGAAGAAATAGTTAATTCACCGGTAAGAGACCTGAGTCCTAGGGATGCAATACAGACTACCTGCATCTGATGTGCTCATGCTTTAGTACAGTGGAACACCATTGAATCGTTTTCTTTCTGTGGTGAAGAATGTGTCTGCAGACATGAGCTGGGAACGTGAGGCAGACAAGACCAATGGACTGAACGACTCTGTTGGGGTGAGTAGTCTAAGTAAAATAATATCACATTTGTTAGTCTTCATATACCCACAGTATTACCCACAGTATTACCATATCTGAGCTCAGTGGTTCTAGGAAAGTTGGCAACTGGTTTAAGGATGTTTACCACAAAGTCTCTCAGAATGACAGGCCTATTTTTCCTTTGATCTGTTTCTCTGTTTATGACACCTCTGTTCTTTCCTTCAGGAACAGAGGAAGCTCAAACGCTCTGCCTTGGCTCTGTTCAGCTCCCTCAGTGGCTCTCGCCTCAGAGAAGAATCTCTCCTTTATGGGAGCTTCACCTTTCTCCCCTTCAACACCACCTCCCTCCCCCCCTACTCCTCCAACTCCACCCTGGCCCCCCCGTCAGCCCCTGTGCTAGCCTTCCTGCGCTCTTGGGGCTGTGTCCACTTCCTGGTGCTGCTCAACCTTGGGCCTGAGGCCCAAGCCCTGGACCCAGCATGGGCTCCCAGCCTTCCCACTGCTGGGGTGTTTGTGACCAGCACAGGGATGAACCGCCTGGGCGGCACCTCCCTGGAAACACTGAGGCTCCAGCCAGAGGAGGCCATAGTCATCAAACTGTTTGAGTCTGGCAGCTACGCCTCCTAGGGCCGGTGGTGTGGGGCATTAGGCAGAGTGAGAGGGGCTAGGACTGGATGCAGGGGAGGATAACTAGGCAGAAATAGTAACTAGTTAGCCATCTCTTCCTTTTTTTTTCTTTTTTGAGGCTGTATCAAAATGTCAAAGCGTTCTTAAAATAATAAATCATTGTTTATCATTTGTTCTGATGACATGGTCAACTTCAGACTACAATGCAAACACTTGGCGACGAATTTAAAGGCTATGGCTGAGATTAGTCAGCCCTATTTGATATTTTTTCCACCAATTGGTATTTTGACCAATAACAGCAGATCTTTTGCAGAGCTGATCTGATTGGTCAGAAGACAAATTAGTGACAAAAGATCAGAATTGGGCTGCCTGTGTATGAACATGGGCAGTTTACAGTAAATTATCATGAGTAACCAACAGTTGATTTCAACATCTTTCAGTTGAGAAACAACAAACATTGTATGATGTATCCTGAAGTATGTAGCTGGGTAATGTGGTGAAACACACAGTAAATCACTGAATCAACCACAATGAGTGGTGGGAAGGGCTCCATGTTTCTGGTTCATCCATTGTACATTACTGCTTTGAGTGATTTATATATTGGTGCCGCAAAGCAGTCTGAAACACAACCTGACACATACACTTCCTTTTTGCACTACTCATCCCTTCCAATTCTTGTTGTGGATAAAAAGCTAGAAATAAATAATTATAGGCCTCCCAAACAGCATCAGCAGCCAGGGTTCAGGGTGACACATGCAACGTCTGGGCCAGCAGAATGTATCCTGAGGGGGCCAGGACAGGGTTTGGGAAACCGTGGTTAAGGGAATGACACTTCTCCAGTGTGTGTCACCTCAGAATATATGCCGCGTTCAAAACAACTGGGAATTGGGAGCAGGGGACGACGAGACGAGCTCCGACTAGGATCAATTATTTTGAACTGTCATCCAAGTCGGAAACATCTTTCTGACCTGAATTGACCTCGTCCCCCCCCCGACTTCCCAGTTGTCTTGAAAGAACCAATACATTACTCGTTTTTGAGTGGATTCCGGGACGCGGTTAACTTTAAACAGCTAGGACCGCTATTTCTTGTCCCGGAATCCCGTTCAACAGACAGGTTGAACTCTACTTGACAGAGACGCTAAACTGCTAGCCATCAAGCTAACGAAATTGGTACCAGATGAGTTTGGCAATGGAGCGCTCTTTGGAGAAATACATGAACGGTTCCAGCGCTGTAGGAGCTGTATTTATTACGTATTGTTTCAGGACAAACCGGATCACTCGGAGTTCTAATGCAGAAATTGTTTACTTGCCGAGGATTATAGGCTTGAGAAACGTGAAAACGCAGTGGGACGCTATTCCACATCAAGTAACTCATGCAAGCAGTAAAATTAGATTTTAAAAACATGAAACACCTTATGGAAGGGGACTGTGAAGCAGCACAAACAGGCACATGCATGCACACACGATGGCATACGCACTACACACACGTATACATGGGTTTTGTACTGTAGATATGTGGTAGTTGTGGAGTAGTGGCCTGAGGGCAAACGGTGTGTTGTGAAATCTGTGAATGTATTGTAATGTCTTTAAACTTGTATAAACTGCCTTAATTTGGCTGGACCCCATGAAGAGTAGCTGCTGCCTTGAAGTCTTTTACTGTGTTTGGTGTGAGTTGAGCAGCCACAGGGGGATGCTATTGCACAAGTCAGGGCACTGCCATAGTATTTCCACTTTGTGTTGTGTGGCCCCAAGGGTATAACGTGTTAATGGTACATTAATGATTTTCAAACAAGCCAAACCCATTAATTTAATATCAGTATCTAAACC
Source organism: Salvelinus alpinus (assembly GCF_045679555.1). NCBI lineage: Eukaryota > Metazoa > Chordata > Actinopteri > Salmoniformes > Salmonidae > Salvelinus > Salvelinus alpinus. Next base: position 6,627,293 of record NC_092106.1, on the reverse strand, counting down.
ATCATGAATTAGTTGAACCTGGTAGGAGTGCTTTCAAGAGGCTGCGTTTAGACAGTGTAGTTATTGACAAAAGAGCTGATCTGATTGGTCAAAAGACCAATTAGTGGAAGATCCACATTAGGATGCCTGTGTAAATGCAGCCTTATACAGTCACATGATCAAGAACTACCTGCGGTAAACCCAACTATTCTTACCTTTAACCCAAACTGCTGGCACTCATAATCTGACCATTACTCCTCAATTTGTTAATTCTCACTCCTTTAATTCCTCAGATAGTAATATTCAAGGTTTCCATTAATATCTGCCTCTTTCTGTGTACAATTAATATTTGCCAATCACCAACTAGGTCTACAGACATAGTAAAATCCCAAAACCATATTGTACCAGCTAACCCACAACCCCTCCAATTCCTTAGAACTGTATATTGAGATATACACTGAGTATACAAAACATTTAGAACACCTGCTCTTTCCAAGACATAGACTGACCAGGTGAAAGCTATGATCCCTTATTGATGTCACTTGTCAAATCCACTTCAATCAGTGTAGATGAAGGGGAGACAGGTTAAATAAGGATTTTTAAGCCTTGAGACAATTGAGAAATGGATTGTGTATGTGTGACATTCAGAGGGTGAATGGGCAACCCAAAGGACATCCAGCCAATTTGACACAACTGTGGGATTCATTGTTGTTATTATTAACAAAATAGCTGATCTTTTTTTTCAAAAGACCAATAAGTGGGGAAAATAATCTGAATTTGGCTGCCTGTGTAAACGCAACCAATGTGTCTGGCATTTCCCTACAGTTCTTACATATCACATACCTACCTAAACCTATAAACCCAAGGGGTCATTATGGCTGTGTTTAGACAGGCAGCCCAATTCTGGTCTTTTTTCACTAATTGGTCTTTTGACCAATCAGATCAGCTCTGAAAAAGATCTAATGTGAAAAGATCTTATGTGATTGGTCAAAATATTTTTTGGTGGTATAAAATTTGTGACTGTTTATGTAAACGCAGCCGTTGTGACCTCAATTTCTCAGGAAGGATCGGTTTTACATAATGGCACGCCTGTTCTCTCTCTCATGTTTCAAATCAGGCGAGCATGTGATATGGAATCCAATTCGTCACACTGTGCGTCCATAACAAACCGCGCTCCCAGAGGAGGTCATTGTTATACACAGGGCATGTTATTTTGATTGTACTTTCTGCCTGTTGGGAAAGCTACATTTGTATTAAAAAATTGCATTATGTTTTGCTATTGAATTAGACATGGCCAAGTGAGGCTGGCCTCACTCAATTCGAGCCCTGGTTTTAGTCAAACACACCAAGCCCTTCCCAGACAGGGAGGTATTTAATCAGTGCATGCGACAGTATTGGAGTATTTGGCTATACCGACATGGATTATGGATAGCATAATTGTGTCTGTCAAACAGGTAGGCTTACCACTTCTTTTTTGGAACATGAAGAAATAGGCTCCAAATATCTATGCAATTCTATGTTTTTGCTCATAAAAAATGTTTGTGCACGCATGCAAATATACAGTTGAAGTCGGAAGTTTACATACACTTAGGTTGGAGTCATTAAAACTCGTTTTCATCCACTCCACAAATTTCTTGTTAACAAACTATAGTTTGGCAAGTCGGTTAGGACATCTACTTTGTGCATGACACAAGTCATTTTTTCAACAATTGTTTACAGACAGATTATTTCACTTATAATTCATTGTATCACAATTCCAGTGGCTCAGAAGTTTACATACACTAAGTTGACTGTGCCTTTAAACAGCTTGGAAAATTCCAGAAAATAATGTCATGGCTTTAGAAGCTTCTGATTGGCTAATCGACATCATTTGAGTCAATTGGAGGTGTACCTGTGGATGTATTTCAAGGCCTACCTTCAAACTCAGTGCCTCTTTGCTTGACATCATGGGAAAATCAAAAGAAATCAGCCAAGACCTCAGAAAAAAAATTGTAGATCTCCACAAGTCTGGTTCATCCTTGGGAGCAATTTCCAAATGCCTGAAGGTACCACGTTCATCTGTACAAACAATAGTATGCAAGTATAAACACCATGGGACCACGCAGCCATCATACCGCTCAGGAAGGAGACGTGTTCTGTCTCCTAGAGATGAACGTACTTTGGTGCGAAAAGTGCAAATCAATCCCAGAACAACAGCAAAGGACCTTGTGAAGATGCTGGAGGAAACAGGTACAAAAGTATCTCTATCCACAGTAAAACGAGTCCTATATCGACATAACCTGAAAGGCCGCAAAGCAAGGAAGAAGCCGCTGCTCCAAAACCGCCATAAAAAAGCCAGACTACAGTTTGCAACTACACCTGGGGACAAAGGTAGTACGTTTTGGAGAAATGTCCTCTGGTCTGATGAAACAAAAATAGAACTGTTTGGCCATAATGACCATCCTTATGTTTGAAGGAAAAAGGCGGAGGCTTGCAAGCTGAAGAACACCATCCCAACCGTGAAGCACGGGGGTGGCAGCATCATGTTGTGGGGGTGCTTTGCTGCAGGAGGGACTGGTGTACTTCACAATATTGATGGCATCATGAGGAGGACAATTATGTGGACATATTGAAGCAACATCTAAAAACATCAGTCAGGAAGTTAAAGCTTGGTCGCGAATGGGTCTTCCAAATGGACAATGACCCCAAGCATACTTCCAAAGTATGGCAAAGGGGCAAAATGGCTTAAGGACAACAAAGTCAAGGTATTGGAGTGGCCATCACAAAGCCCTGACCTCAATCCTATAGAACATTTGTGGGCAGAACTGAAAAAGTGTGTGCAAGCAAGGAGGCCTACAAACCTGACTCAGTTACACCAGCTCTGTCTGGAGGAATGGGCCAAAATTCACCCAACTTATTGTGGGAAACTTGTGGAAGGCTACCCGAAACTTTTGACCCAAGTTAAACAATTTAAAGGCAATGCTACCAAATACTAATTGAGTGTATGGAAACTTCTGACCCACTGGGAATGTGATGAAAGAAATAAAAGCTGAAAAGAATCATTCTCTCTACTATTATTCTGACATTTCACATTCTTAAAATAGAGTGTTGATCCTAACTGACCTAAGACAGGGAATTTTTACTAGGATTAAATGTCAGGAATTGTGAAAAACTGAGTTTAAATGTATTTGGCTAAGGTGTATGTAAACGTCCGACTTCAACTGTAGGAGGTCCCTAGGGAATTTTACTTTAACCCCTGCATCGGAGAGTTACAATGTTGCTATGCAGCCAACTACCTATAGTAGGAAACCGAGTTTCTTATTAATAATATCTCACCTGTTATCACACAAGGCACAACCCCATAATTGTTTCAATTACAATACAAATAACACTTTTATAACATATTTAACATGTATTTTAATGTAAGATCATTTGAGCTTTTGAAACAAGTGCTTTCATAAATGCATGGCGGGCCTCGTTTCGCTGGAGCAGTGTAAAATAAGGTTTGTGGCAATGACGCAGCCTTAACAAATTGTGTTTATTTACATATCGTATTTTATTGTCCAACATCAGTTTCAGCATTTATTTATTTCGTCTCCGCCTCTTTCCTCTGCTGTGGTGCTGCATTGCAGTCTGCGATGTTTTCTCTCGGTAGCTGTCCATTGTCCTGAAATCAAATCATCTAAGTTTGCTTGGACACCAGCCTGATCTCTAGCTCCTTCCACGTCTGGAAACTATCTAGGTGGTCATGCGACTTGTCATGCGAGCTGAGGAGGTGGCACAGATTCCTTCAGTCCCTGGTTCCATCCCTGACCAGAGCAGATTTGCAGAAAAAAAACAGAAGGCTGCATCGTTTTGCTTGGAATAGACAAGCCATATTCTCTCCACTCTCTCCCCTTTCGCCATCCTCCTATTGTAGTGGGCCACAGAAAACGTTTGTCGCCCCTCAAATTCCCCCCCTTATCCTGATGCGGCCCAGCCTGCACTAACATTTCCCGTAAAGATCCATTCATATATTTTGGGGTAAAGATCCATTCATATATTTTTTTGGGGGGGGGGTTTCTCAGTTACAGGAAGTTACTTCTCTTTGGGCTTGGCAAGATAGCACATTTGGCCATATGTCTTTCTTATGCACAAACACAAACACAGAGACGTGGTATGCATGCAACAACAAGACATGTACACATGCGTGCACACTCAAACTGAATATTTCCATTACTTCTAACCTAAACCTGATTCTTATCTTCCAAATAACAAACCCAGGAAAATAAATGTAATAGAGGAAAGAAAATATATACAACGTCATCGTGTGGTTTTCCCCAAATTAAGCAACCTGATAGCCTTTCTTCAGGACAGCCTCAACAGCAGAATCGATTTCACCACAGAAATGGGAAAGACCACATTTACTTCATATTGATCAAATTTATTTTTGGAAGTCTTTGAACAAAAACATATTATTAATAATAATAATAATCCAACTGCAGTTCCCAGACAGACTGAAGAACAGACTGCTTTACGTCCTCTCCAACTGGAATGTCTGTCATTGGAATATTCCACAATGATGGACACTTTAAGTATCTACTGTATGAGATTTATCTCTGTGTCCCCAATAACGATCTACTTTTGATTGCAGAAGAGGCAATGGGACCACAACACAGCACATTTTCCGTTCTATCCATCACACTCTTCAAGGTTGAAATATAACTCGTTCTTTATCCATTCTCACAAAATAATGTATTACCTAGTTGTGACATCAGGAAATGCATGATATTAAATATGTTAAACCATGATATAAAACCATGATTAAACCTCTATATTATACCATGATTCTCTTTATATTAAACCTTACACTTTATGACATTAGCTAATAAATTGAGCTGAGGGAAGTGCCCAGTAAACCAGGGACTTAAATTACATTTAACGCTGAGTCAGACTTGCTTGGTCACCTCATCTACAGTACATGTTGTGTACACATCCAAAAAGAGATGTGTCATCAACAAGGAAGTATTTGCTTGAACAAGTAATTGGGGGCTGTTCTAATATACTGTGAATATGTCACAGCTAATAGTACCTTATTGCTTTATCATACAGTTTCATAATACTGTTTCACTAAATTGATGTTCATATGCTATGAATATGTGGTCACACTTTATTTGGATAGTCAGAATGTTCCATCTGTAGATGCTGTAGATGGTCATACTATCAACAAACTATCTGTTGATAAGCAACTGCTTGCTAAGGTAAGGGTTAGGTTTAGAATAAGGGTTAGAGTAAGGGGTTAAGGTTGGGTTAGGGTAAGGGTTACGTTTAGGGTCAGGATAAGGGTTAGGGTTAAGGGTTAGTAGATAGTTAGTTGAAACGCTACTGAGTCTGTAGAGCATCTACAGATGGACTATCCAAATAAAGTGTTAACAAATATGTTTATCGGGTAATATAACACTTCATAAAAGCCCACTTCCAGATAAGTGTTACGAAAGACTGCTTGTCAAGCATGGACCCAGATCCAGACCAGCTGATTTACTGTTTTCATTTCAATTCATAAATGGAAATCACAGAGAGGTAAAGTAAATCCAGACCACTGACGATAAACTGTAAAACAAACCAATTTCCAGTCATCTCCATGAAGGATCTTAAACTCATAATAGTAATGGCCATTCCTCATGACGTCTGTCTGTCTGTCTGTCTGTCTGTCTGTCTGTCTGTCTGTCTGTCTGTCTGTCTGTCTGTCTGTCTGTCTGTCTGTCTGTCTGTCTGTCTGTCTGTCTGTCTGTCTGTCTGTCTGTCTGTCTGTCTGTCTGTCTGTCTGTCTGTCTGTCTGTCTGTCTGTCTGTCTGTCTGTCTGTCTGTCTGTCTGTCTGTCTGTCTGTCTGTCTGTGATAGGTGGTCAACCTTTCATAAATCAATCTCATCATGTGCCACATAATCCATCTTGACTGAGGGCCTGTTTTGATTCTGACACAGCCGAGGCACGGAAACAATGTTTAGCAGACAGGGGGATCTATCTTAAACTCAACCACAACAGACGGAACAAACACAGGGGCCAGAAAACAGACACAGCCACTGCTTATGCCTGATCCAAGATAAAGCAATTGACTTGATGTTCATGACTTTATGATGAACAGTGATACCTTTAGAGCTACTTGTTAGATTTATCATCTAACTCAACTCAGATGTACTGAACGGTCAGGTTGTGTGGCAAACAAAGAGGTATTGGGACAAAAAGTTAATTCGTTTGAGAGTTGTGCCCTGAAACCACTGTAATATCCATTAGAAAGTCAATTAATCAATTCTGACTGAACAATTTCATAGAGGGACATCACACACGTAAAGGGACCTGGGCTGATGTCACTGAAACAATACGTAAATCCAATTACAGCTCTTTAGAGGACTTTCAGTCTGTGGTCGAGGCTGCTCCAGTCAGTCAGGTATGTTTGAGGGTATAAACAACTCTGCGATCATCTGGAGCAGTTTGAGTCACATTCCCACATCCTTTCTAATATTCCTGTTTAGCCTCAATTGTCAACCTCAATTTCGACTGTTAAGGACTGACGACTGATGACTGCCTTTATAAACAATACCAGTCCAATGCTCTCTCCTTGGCCAGATAGGAGATAGAGACTTCTTGCCATGCATTTGTGTCTGCATCATACCATTAGAATGCACACTCCTGTTGTGGTTAATGGCTGAATGGCTCACCAACATCTGTCTTTGTGTGTGTGTGTGTGTGTGTGTGTGTGTGTGTGTGTGTGTGTGTGTGTGTGTGTGTGTGTGTGTGTGTGTGTGTGTGTGTGTGTGTGTGTGTGTGTGTGTGTGTGTGTGTGTGTACTCGCAAATTTGCATGCCTGTGTGTGTGCTTGTGTGGGCTTGCATGCATAAGAGAGTGCACGACATCACCAGATGTCTCAGACCTGCTGTATTTATTGCTGCTGCGAACCTCGACTAGCTCCTACCTCTACTCTCTGACGGAGATGACAAACCAGTCTTAATATACTAGAACAGATCACAGGTGAGATGTTACCGTCTGTGAGTGAGCAGAGCAGAGCACTGAGCAGACTTCAAAGAAACAGCAGCATTCTTCTGGAGTTTGGTTTTTCCCAGGCTAACTCCCGGCCAGGAGCACCATCGCGGTGCGGCCAAACCGGAGATGCACACAGAGTGCTTTGGTGTTTACGCTATTACCGTCAGTACTGACGTCCCAGGCCAGGGCTCTTGTTAAATCATTTCAGAGAGATATTTAACGTCAGTAATGTAAAAATATGGCTGTCAAAGGCTTCAATTCCGCAGTTTATTTCCAATAGTCCACTTCACGTTTCTATTTCTGTTTCTCCTCTGGTCTCTGGTGAAGTATCCAAACAGGCACTGAACCCATTACAGACCAGGGCAGCTGTAACAGTGAAACTTTATGAAATTCAAGACAAAAGTGACTTCATAGTGGGTTGTCGCCATGATGCATTGATTCAATTCAAATAATACTTCACAAGGTCACATTATGTTGGCTGGAGGTTGTTATCATGCCACCGGACCACTAACCTAACCTGTTTGTTCTTCAACCAATGAAGCATAACAGCAATAACCAAAGACATCAATAGATACCAATAAATAATGTACAGTATGTTCTTCGAACATGTTCCTCACCGAGAGTAAACCCTATGATCCTGGGGCAACAGGCATAGGTTTAACATGCTCTACCTCTACCATTACCCTGAGCTTACTCATAAGCTACTGTACATCATAAAACGGGTGCGTCTAATCCTGAATGCTGAATGGTTAAAACCGCATTCCAGCCGGTGTCTATTTCACAAGTTACCACTGGCTAAATCTATGACGTTAAAATGCCTATTTACTCTGTTCCATCTGACTGCGCAATCCACTGTCTCATCAGCCCAGCCAGGCAATTTATAAACTTGATCTCCACTATAAAAAGCATCTAGACATTATCTCACATTTCTTTTAGACTAACATTTAGTTTTCAACAGAGGACACTTGCATAAACCTTGCTGTCTGTCTCTCACACAGACATTTGCATTGTTTCAATATTTAAAATCTTTCTCCAGCTGTCCCATAGCAATGAATGTGTCAGGAGTCGGGACGAGACAGGCAGGCAGGCAGCTTTCCTCAGCCAGTCGAAATCATGAACCAGCTGGCATAATTTTTACGGATATATACAAAGAAATGTAAATTGAAAAAAGTTCAAACGAAACGAAGTGCAGCTAGTTTGCAGTCTTTCCAGCTTCAGTTTGAAGTGATTGTGTTAGCTGTGTTGTTGGCTAGCTCCCCTGAACAACGGTGTCTTGACGAGAGAGCACATGTTCTATGCCAGGCAAAATCGCGCCTCATTAGCTCATTGTTATGGATGTATCCAAATAAATGCCACTAGAAAACAGCTTAAACAAATACAAATGCAGCTACTGTTGTTATTCTGGCTGCACTGGTTGACGTGACTGTAAGTTAACCGTAGTTGGCTAGCTAGCAAGCAAGGGATAAGAACATTTCCAGCCAGTATGCCAATGGAACATTTAGAATCTAGGGTAGAAACCCTAGATTTGTGTCGGGGCTATATCTTGAGGAAAGATGAAATACTGTAGTATGAATAAATTAATCAAAATACAATTTTTTATGAAAATATGTCAACCGTTATTTCAATATGTTGGTAACCCGTTGTATAAAAGTTATAATGCCCTCAAAGCCAGTGTTTGGAGGATATATTGGCACGGTTTGCCGGTTTGCTAATATTGGATATATTGGCACGGTTTGCCGATTTGCTAACAACACCCGTGCCCATATCTCTTCCAAACACTGGCTTCTCGAGCATTATCACTTAATTTTAGACCCAGGACTCCAACGAACACAGAGGCTCTGCAATGAATCAACATATAGCCCCAACTGTCTGCAACCATCTATCTCAATATGGGGCTATGTAAATAACATGAGAGTTATGACATCGGTGGTGTAGTTGGTATATTTATGCTAGTCTCCCTGGTTCTGCATGCCTATTCTCTCCATGGCCCATGCCCTTCTCTCTGGCTTTGTCTGGGTGGTGTTTATTTAAAAGATGCCACTGTGTTTTGTTTTATGGGCAGTAGACTTGTAAACACTCCTCTCAGTGATAATCTGTGAGGGCTTTTTCCCCTCTCATGGTGCCAGGGAGCATGGAATGATAGAGAGAAGGGATGGACAGATCAGGGGAAAGGGGTAGAGGCCTTAGCTTTTATTTATTGCATGCCCTGCTCATATGTTTGATAAGAGAACATGGCCGACATGAGGAAAATGCTCCACATCAAACATTTTGGTACAGTCTTGTTGCGACATCAAAGGTACTGCATGTGTTCGGGCATTTCAAAGTGCAGGCCCTTATTGTGACATTTCGCTGCATCTTTTCGGGCCAGTAGCTCAAGCGAAATGCTGTGTCACACAACTAAGAAGCAGGACCAGCCCATTCAAATGACAAACGGTTAGCTGCATGACGGGACATAGGTTATAGAAACAAACTCTTACCACAACCCAACAACCATTGGGTGAAAAATTGGTCTACCATTCAATGCATTACAGTCCAGAAAATGACTGCTTAAAAGGTGAAAGGTAAACAGAATGCTGCAGAGGCAAAACAGAGCTACCCAAATGTTATTACTAATTTGGCAGCTATGACGGGTTATGTTTGACGGCAGCGTTCCGCAATGGAAAAGGACACACTATGGAGAACGGCAGCAGGTGCACTAGGTGTGAAGCTGCTGATTTTTAGATTTTTCTAAATAATTCCAACACACTCTGTGGGCATATAAATATTTTATAATGAGAGCCTGTAACAGGCCTCGATAGGCAAATAGGCTGCCAGGCAGACTGATCATTCCGTGAGACTGTGTGTATCCTACTGTTGGCAACATCATGTAATAGATGTTGTTAAAAATTAGCTCTGTGGGACAAACTAGTGCCTCGGGGTGCAGATGAGACAGATAGGATGAAGCAGAGTAATGTTTTGATCAAACAGGTGGAGGAGGTAAAGTTCAGTCCTCCCTTCTGTGATAAGAACTTCACACGCACACGCACACGCACTCGGATGTACAGTCTTTCAAATAGATTCAGTATGTCAGTAAAGTTAACTTTCATTGCATTATTCAGTAACCACATTTTGAAATAAATACTAACAAATAACTCAAATGCTCATAATATTTTATTGATGAAGAATTCCACTAAATGAAAAAAGACAGAATTTTAATTTTAACCAATGCCAGCTGACAGTATTTACTTTTCCATCTGTGTTGCATTCTGACATCTTCTTCAGTTGTCTGGGATGTACTCCATGTGATCTTCTTTGCCATGTGCCTTTTTCAACAGATTTTCTCTTTCTTTCTCCCTCTGTTTCTTTTCGTTATAGTTCCTTGTCACCCTCTCCTTTTTCTTCTTCACTTCTTCCTTACTCTCTGCTTTTCTAGCTCTGAGCAGCTCTTTCACGTTGTTCTTCTCCAACATCTCCCTTTCTTTCCTCTTCTTCTTCTCTAGCTTTGCCCTGACTCTCTGGGAACTGTTTGTTTCATATGTTAGACATTGATGTGAGATATTATTATTAATCATTCTCCAGCGTGCAGTCAACTTCATCTATTGAATCTGATAGTATAACCATTAGGAGGTGACTTGTGACCGCCCTGAAGTCTGACTGGTTAAATGGAGTACTGTACCTGGGGCTGCTCTTGCTTTCCGAACCTCAGGTCAGTCTGCATCTGGTACAGCTTTATGTAACTCTAACTCTCTCTCCTCTGCTCTCATCCTTCTAGACCTATCGGCTGCCTTTGATACTGTGAACCATCAGATCCTCCTCTCCACCCTCTCCGAGCTGGGCATCTCCGGCGCGGCCCACGCTTGGATTGCGTCCTACCTGACAGGTCGCTCCTACCAGGTGGCGTGGCGAGAATCTGTCTCCGCACCACGTGCTCTCACCACTGGTGTCCCCCAGGGCTCTGTTCTAGGCCCTCTCCTATTCTCGCTATACACCAAGTCACTTGGCTCTGTCATATCCTCACATGGTCTCTCCTATCATTGCTATGCAGACGACACACAATTAATCTTCTCCTTTCCCCCCTCTGATAACCAGGTGGTGAATCGCATCTCTGCATGTCTGGCAGACATATCAGTGTGGATGACGGATCACCACCTCAAGCTGAACCTCGGCAAGACGGAGCTGCTCTTCCCCCCGGGGAAGGACTGCCCGTTCCATGATCTCGCCATCACGGTTGACAACTCCATTGTGTCCTCCTCCCAGAGTGCTAAGAACCTTGGCGTGATCCTGGACAACACCCTGTCGTTCTCAACTAACATCAAGGCGGTGACCCGTTCCTGTAGGTTCATGCTCTACAACATTCGCAGAGTACGACCCTGCCTCACGCAGGAAGCGGCGCAGGTCCTAATCCAGGCACTTGTCATCTCCCGTCTGGATTACTGCAACTCGCTGTTGGCTGGGCTCCCTGCCTGTGCCATTAAACCCCTACAACTCATCCAGAACGCCGCAGCCCGTCTGGTGTTCAACTTTCTCAAGTTCTCTCACGTCACCCCGCTCCTCCGCTCTCTCCACTGGCTTCCAGTTGAAGCTCGCATCCGCTACAAGACCATGGTGCTTGCCTACGGAGCTGTGAGGGGAACGGCACCTCCGTACCTTCAGGCTCTGATCAGGCCCTACACCCAAACAAGGGCACTGCGTTCATCCACCTCTGGCCTGCTCGCCTCCCTACCTCTGAGGAAGTACAGTTCCCGCTCAGCCCAGTCAAAACTGTTCGCTGCTCTGGCACCCCAATGGTGGAACAAACTCCCTCACGACGCCAGGTCAGCGGAGTCAATCACCACCTTCCGGAGACACCTGAAACCCCACCTCTTTAAGGAATACCTAGGATAGGATAAAGTAATCCTTCTAACCCCCCCCCCTTAAAAGAGTTAGATGCACTATTGTAAAGTGGTTGTTCCACTGGATATCATAAGGTGAATGCACCAATTTGTAAGTCGCTCTGGATAAGAGCGTCTGCTAAATGACTTAAATGTAATGTAAATGTAATGTAAATGTATGCCTCTTTCATCCTCTCCACCATATCTCTCTTCTCTATTGCCCATCTGTCTTTCTCCCATTGCATTTTCTCAATTTCACTATTCTTTCTTTCCCACTACCCTGTAAGCGCCAACCTCTCCTTTTCCATCTCCCATCCCTTCTTCTCTTGTCCATGCAGGCAAAGAATCCTCATCTTTTCTCCTTCCAGAGCTTCTATCGCTCTTTCCTTTTCTCTCATTTCAATCATCCACTCCTCTGCTGCCTGTGTGCTCCTTCTATTAATCTCCTCCTTCTCCATCATCCATCTTTCCCCCTGTTGATCCCAGATTCTTTGTAGGCCAGCCTTGGCCTTGGCCCATCTCCACCTGCCCTTCTTGCAGCCTACTAGCGTCTAATTCCTCTCCAGGTCTGCTTTGGCCAAATCTGTCTTCAAACCATTTCTTATGAGGTTCCATCCATTTCTCTCGCTCACCCTCTCCTTCACCGCCCTTTCATTCTCAGCTAACAGTCTCTTCTTGTTCTCCACTCTCAACTTCCATAACTTGGCCAAGGACATCTTCACCTTTGATACCTTGCCCACCAACGTTTGTGTGTTGGCTGCTGCACTTTCTCTGTGTTTGTCCAACACCTCTCGCTGGATTTCATTCTCTGCTAACAGCCTCGTGTTCTACACTGTCAACTTCCCTATCTTGGCCAAGTGCAGTATGTTCTGCATCGTCACCTTTGTCATCTTGACTTCTATTTTTTCTTTGTCTGCCACTAAGCTTTTTCTGTTTCTTCAACATTTCTCTCTCCCTTTCATTCTCAGCTAACAGCTTAGTACTCTTCACTGCCACCTCTCCTCTTTTGGCAAAGTTCAGTATGTTCTGCACCTTCAGCTTTGCCATCTTGAGCTCCATCTTCTTTCTGTCTGACACTACGCTTTCTCTCTGTTTCTCAAACAACTCTCTCTCTAGCTTCCATTGGTAGTGGTGTACCTCAATAGGAGCCTCAGTCTCCCTTATCTGCCTCAGCAACTCTTCAATTAGCCTTTCTCTTTGCTTGCTCTGGTTCCATCCTCACCTTGTTGACTTTCTCCAACACCTCTCTCTCCAGCTTCCATCGGTTGTGTTCTACCTTGTTACAAGTCTCAATCTCCTTTCTCATTGTCAGCAGCCCTTCCATTTCTCTTTGTCTTTCTTTCTCTTATTCCTCCCTCATCGTGTTGCCTTTCTCCATCTCCTCACTTTCAGTCAATTATTTCTCCAGTGTACTAACCCATCTCTGCATTGATATATGGAGAAACATGTAGTTGTCACGCCCTGACCTTAGAGAGCCTTTTTATGTCTCTATTTGGTTTGGTCAGGGTGAGATTTGGGGTGTGCATTCTATGTTTTTGTTTTCTATGATTTTGTATTTCTATGTTTTGGCCGGGTATGGTTCTCAATCAGGGACAGCTGTCTATCGTTGTCTCTGATTGGGAACCATACTTAGGTATCCCTTTTCCCTCCTTTCAGTGTGGGAAGATAACTTTGTTTGTGGCACATAGCCCTTAAGCTTCACGGTTGTTTTTGTATTGTTTATTGTTGGCGTTATTTCGAAATAAAAGGAATATGTACGCTCACCACGCTGCGCTTTGGTCCACTTCTTACGACGGCCGTGACAGTAGTAGTTATTTTTTATTTGTTCCTATCATGTTATTAAAACTGTCTGACCATGCCAGATTTCAAACTTCAGTTACCCTCAGGGTAATTGGTATAATCTAGTAAATGCTAGTGGGTAGACCTACTTTTACTGATTTACTTAAAAGCCAGAATTTTTTTTACACATTAGGCTATTGTTTTCTGACCAGCTGTTGGTGGGATTCATTCTCCATATTCAGTCTCACCTCTGAAAATTTAGTCCAATTACAAAAAGTATACAATTAAGTTATGGTTTAGTGAATGATTACGCTTTTTTCGTTGGTTCTTCTCTTTGTTGTAACATTCTAGGGTTTTAATATTTAGCCAAGGAATCTAGCCTAATTGTTGCATCATAATGAGATTGGAATTGTGGCTTGAATTCTGTATTCTGGCTTAAAATCTCAAAATTCAAAAGATTTTAGAACGATATTTTAAAAAATCCTAGAGAAGTTATACATAGCCGTACACAATTCTAGCCCATTAATGAGGTATATCATTTTCCGGAAAATAAATTCGGTTTATTTCAAATAGATTCAAAATTAATTTTACTTTGTAAGTGATTACATGTTCTTTATTATTTTTTTAAATAGAAAATAGTCAACGGTGGTCCTTGTTGTTCATCAATAGGTGGCCGTGCCCTCTTAATGTTTTATTGGTTGCGTAATGGTTAGAGAAAAATAAAGAATAAAA